>NC_060129.1:113760875-113980875 GCF_021461395.2 Schistocerca americana
TGTCATCATCTCTTTGTGTGTCTCTAACTGTTACGCCCCCAGCTTCACGGCCACAGGCTCCTACGTTCTGGCCTACTACTATTGTCTTCTCTCATTGTTACTGTCTCCCTCTTGCTGTCTCTTCCTGATGCTATCTCACTCGTTCCTTCCCACTGCTGCTGCATCTTCTCATTGTCATTATCTGTCTCTCCCTCGTTGTCACTGTCACAGGCGTTGTCTCTCATTATCACTTGCTCTCGCCCACTTCATCTTTCTCTTTATTTCCACTGGCGCTGTCGTCTTGACTCTTTTCCTACGACTGTTCTGCCACTGTCACAGTGTCCTCCTCTTCCCCCTCTCACTGCCGTTATTTCGTTCGCTCATTCTATATATACTCCTGGAAATTGAAATAAGAACACCGTGAATTCATTGTCCCAGGAAGGGGAAACTTTATTGACACATTCCTGGGGTCAGATACATCACATGATCACACTGACAGAACCACAGGCACATAGACACAGGCAACAGAGCATGCACAATGTCGGCACTAGTACAGTGTACATCCACCTTTCGCAGCAATGCAGGCTGCTATTCTCCCATGGAGACGATCGTAGAGATGATGGATGTAGTCCTGTGGAACGGCTTGCCATGCCATTTCCACCTGGCGCCTCAGTTGGACCAGCGTTCGTGCTGGACGTGCAGACCGCGTGAGACGACGCTTCATCCAGTCCCAAACATGCTCAATGGGGGACAGATCCGGAGATCTTGCTGGCCAGGGTAGTTGACTTACACCTTCTAGAGCACGTTGGGTGGCACGGGATACATGCGGACGTGCATTGTCCTGTTGGAACAGCAAGTTCCCTTTCCGGTCTAGGAATGGTAGAACGATGGGTTCGATGACGGTTTCGATGTACCGTGCACTATTCAGTGTCCCCTCGACGATCACCAGTGGTGTACGGCCAGTGTAGGAGATCGCTCCCCACACCATGATGCCGGGTGTTGGCCCTGTGTGCCTCGGTCGTATGCAGTCCTGATTGTGGCGCTCACCTGCACGGCGCCAAACACGCATACGACCATCATTGGCACCAAGGCAGAAGCGACTCTCATCGCTGAAGACGACACGTCTCCATTCGTCCCTCCATTCACGCCTGTCGCGACACCACTGGAGGCGGACTGCACGATGTTGGGGCGTGAGCGGAAGACGGCCTAACGGTGTGCGGGACCGTAGCCCAGCTTCATGGAGACGGTTGCGAATGGTCCTCGCCGATACCCCAGGAGCAACAGTGTCCCTAATTTGCTGGGAAGTGGCGGTGCGGTCCCCTACGGCACTGCGTAGGATCCTACGGTCTTGGCGTGCATCCGTGCGTCTCTGCGGTCCGGTCCCAGGTCGACGGGCACGTGCACCTTCCGCTGACCACTGACGACAACATCGATGTACTGTGGAGACCTCACGCCCCACGTGTTGAGCAATTCGACGGTACGTCCACCCGGCCTCCCGCATGCCCACTATACGCCCTCGCTCAAAGTCCGTCAACTGCACATACGGTTCTCGTCCACGCTGTCGCGGCATGCTACCAGTGTTAAAGACTGCGATGGAGCTCCGTATGCCACGGCAAACTGGCTGACACTGACGGCGGCGGTGCACAGATGCTGCGCAGCTAGCGCCATTCGACGGCCAGCACCGCGGTTCCTGGTGTGTCCGCTGTGCCGTGCGTGTGATCATTGCTTGTACAGCCCTCTCGCAGTGTCCGGAGCAAGTATGGTGGGTCTGACACACCGGTGTCAATGTGTTCTTTTTTCCATTTCCAGGAGTGTAGCACAAGAACTGTCTACCATCGTCCGGTATTTATTACTACCTGGTCTCTTTCCTACGACCATTGTCTCCTCAATCAGCACAAAAAAGCGTGAATAGCTTCCCATGCCGAAAGTTTTGAGAAAATTTTTAAAGGTGCTGAACAATGTAGAATGAGGCAGCTGGTACCCAGCTTTTCAGCCAGAGTATTTTAAACAGAAACATAGTCGCCTTTATTGTGCTCAGATAGGAGTATTTCTCCTGTGGTTCCCCTCTATTCCTTGCCATAGCAGCGCATGTGACTCATATGGAAAGAAGTTTATGGGTCAGTAAAGTTTTGGTTGTTTACTTATCTGCAATAAAAACAACGCGCTTCAGTACTACAACGTGGGATTCCCAGAATTCTTCTGATGATGACGGAGATACTTACAGCATATTACTCAGTGCTGTGCTGCTGCATTTTCATCTCAGTCCGGATTTTATGTGCGTGTTTGACATGTACAAGTGGGGTAACTTTAAACATCTGTATCTCGGAAACGGATAAAGATATTTAGAAAATTTTCAGAGTTCGAGATCGAGATCTTACGAATACACCGTAAAAGTTTGAGCCAATTGCTATGCATAGCTCTCTTGAAATCTGCAGCGCGGTTTTGGTGCGAAACAGTAGTAAAAAGAAGATGTTTTAGTATTTTCTAAGGTACCGTCGATGAATAATGGTGTCTCTATAAGCCTCTTAAGGCCTGTAGTACACCACATCAAATGCAAAAAGAATCAACAGATTTGCTCCCTTTGCCTGAGCAGGAGGAAGTGTGTAGTATTCATACTTTAAACCTGTAAAGTAGGATAGCGACAGTAAGACGATCGTTCTGTAAGGTATACCGATGTTCTTAGCCCAAGGGCTATCAGAAATACTTGATTCTTAGCTTTTTGTCATCAATAAAACCAGTGCTACACTGAAGAGCCAAAGGAATTGGTATATCTACCTAATATCGTGTTGGGTCCCCACGAGCACGCAAACTGCTGCAACGCGACGTCTAATGTCTGAAATAGTGCTGGAGGGTGAAACACCCCCCGTTTAAATTCCTTCATTGGGTTTTGTGTAATTTACCAAAGCCGCCAAACAGTTAATTATTATGATTATATGACAGTGTGCTTAATGGATGAAGGGCTATCGGTTTTCCTGCTGTGGTTTCGGGGGTATTTCAACCGAGTGCGGCCGTTTTGCAACTGAATAGTGGAATGATTGAAAGTTTGTCTATTATTAAGGACCACAAAGGTTGCGATGTACAAACTGATATATATTTCCCGCTAGCACACAAATGCTGAGGCAGTTGCTACCTTCGCCTTACACGTCTAATTACGGTTATACGAGGGCGGTTCAGAAAGTAACCTCCGATTGGTCACAGTGCGGGTTGTGGGGGGAGTAGCGACGCCATCTGTGCGTTCACGCACTCAACAGGTCAGTCGGCATCAAGCCGTGGTCGAGTGAACGTCGTACCTGCGCTAGTTTAGTTTTTGTGGCAGTTTGAAATGTGTGCTGCAATAGAAAACCCCGCCAAATGTGAAGTGCGTGCTGTCATAAGGTTTTTTACAGCCAAAGGATATTCTGCAGCAGCTATTCATCGTGAGCTTTGTGCCGTGTACGGACCGAGAGTTATGAGTGAAGGAGTTGTCCGTGAATGGGTACGTTTATTTGAAAGTGGACGAGAAAACGTTCATGATGAAGAGAGGAGTGGTAGACCATCATTGGTGACTGACGAACTCGTTCAGACAGTTGATGCAAAAGTTCGTGAAAATCGACGTTTCTCAATGTCGGAGTTGTCTACTGGTTTTCCACAGATTTCTAAGACTCTCTTGTACGAGATAGTGACAGCAAGATTGGGTTACCGTAAGTTCTGTGCACGATGGGTGCCCAAAATTCTTACCGACCACCACAAAACTCAAAGAATGGCCTCTGCATTAGACTTTCTGTCACGTTATGAGGACGAAGGAGAACCATTGTTAAACAGAATCGTGACCGGTGACGAAACCTGGATTAAGTACGTGAACCTTGAGACAAAAGAACAATCAAAGATGTGGGCACATTCAAATTCGCCTACCAAACCAAGAAAAGCCTCGCAAAATTTTTCTGCCAGAAAACTGATGACAACGGTGTTTTGGCATGCCAAAGGGGTGTTGTTGGTTGAATTCGTGGAACGTGGTACAACCATTAATCAAGACGTGTACTGTGAAACAATAAAAAAGTTACGACGGGCTATACAGAACAAACGCCGTGGTATGCTGACTTCCGGTATCGTTTTTTTGCACGATAACGCCCGTCCTCACTCTGCTCGCAGAACAACGGCCCTTCTTGAGTCCTTCAAGTGGGACGTTATCAACCATCCACCTTACAGCCCAGACCTGGCGCCAAGTGATTATCACCTCTTCATGCATTTGAAGAAATGGCTCGGGTCACAGCGGTTTGATGACGACGAAGAGCTCAAAGATGCGGTCACAGGCTGGCTCCAGGCACAAGCGGGTGATTTTTATGCAGAAGGAATTTCAAAGCTTGTGAAGAGATACGATAAGTGCCTCAATCGGTATGGAGACTATGTAGAAAAATAGTGCAAAGATGTAGTTGTAAGATGTATATATTAAAATATTTTTGTTTAACTCGGTGTATTTTTTTTAAATCAACCGGAGGTTACTTTCTGAACGGCCCTCGTATCTTTTTCTTGGTTGCTGATTTTCAGTACCTTGTCACACGCAATGCTGATGGTTAACATTCACAATAATCCTCACTGCAATCCATGGTTGTTGCTGGCCGACGCGGTTGGCGCGAAACACGTAATTCGGCACTTGTGTCACTTTCTGTTTCATATCACTCGCGAATCAGTATTAGTGAGGGTCAACGCCACGACGATCAGGGGGACGTGCTCACTCGTCATACTCCGGTGAATTTTACTCGACCACCATTCTTGCCCGTCTCTCCAACACCACCGCTCACTCGACACACTCCCGTGCTACTCCACACTCGACACTAGTCTCCTCACTCCCTCCTGCAGCACTCGACAATCGACTCCTGTCTACTATCGACCTGGGCGTCGGATACTAGCATCTATGTTCGTGGGATCACGGATCCCTTACAAGGGAACAAACCACGATTCCTGCAGGACTGCCCATAAATCCGTAAGAGCACGAGGGGGTGGAGGTCTCTTCCGAACAGCACGTTCCAAGGCATCCCAGATATGCTCAGTAATGTTCATGTCTGGGGCGTTTGGTGGCCAGCGGAAGTGTTTAAAGTCAGAAAAGTGTTCCTGGAGCCACTCTGTAGCAATTCTGGATGTGTGGGGTGTCGCATTGTCCTGCTGGAATTGCTGAAGTCCGTCGGAATGCACAATGGACAAGAATGGATGCAGGTGATCAGACAGGATGCTTACGTACGTGTCACCTGTCAGAGTCGTAATCTAGACGTATCAGGGGTTCCACCTACACCAGCCCCGCACCATAACAGAGTACCCACCAGCTTGGACAGTCCCCTGCTGACACGCGGGGTCCACGTATTCATGAGGTTCTCTCCATACCTGTACACGTCCATCCATTCGTTCGATACAATTTGAAACGAAACTTGTCCGACCAGACAACGTGTTTCCAATTATCAACAGTCCAATCTCGGTGTTGACGGACCCAGTCTAGTCGTAAAGCTTTGTGTCGTGCAATCATCGTGTGTACACGAGTGGGAATTTGGCTCCGAAAGCCCATATCGATGACGTTTCGTCAAGTGGTTCGCACGCTGACACTTGATAATCCCCGAATTGATATCTGCAGCATCTGTGCAGTTGCACTTCTGTCACGTTGAACGATTCTCTTCAGTCGTCTTCGGTCCCGTTCTTGCAGGATCTTTTTCCGGCCACAGCGATGTCGGAAATTTGACGTTTTATCAGATTCCTGATATTCACGGTACACTCGTGAAATGCCGTACGGGAAAAATCCCCACTTCATCGTTACCTCGTAGATGCTGCGTCCCGCCGGCCGGAGTGGCCGAGCGGTTCTAGCCGGTACAGTCCGGAACCGCACTGCTGGTATGGTCGCAGGATCGAATCCTGTCTCGGGCATGGATGTGTGTGATGTCCTTAGGTTAGTTAGGTTTAACTAGTTCTAAGTTCTAGGAGACTGATAACCTCAGAAGTTCCATAGTGCTCAGAGCCATTTCAACCATTTTTGCTGCGTCCCATCGCCCGTGCGCCGACTACAACACCATATAGAAACTCGCTTAAATCTTGATAACCTGCCATTGTAGCAGCAGTAACCGACCTAGGAACTGCGTCAGACACTTGTTGTTTCATAAATGCGTTGCCGACCGCCGGGCCTTTGCTACCTGCTTACATATTATCTTTGTATTTGAATACGCATGCCTATACCAGTTCATTGGAGCTTCAATGTATATGACTAGGAAAGACGTGGCACCTGTACCATTTTGGTAACTGTCATTGCTATTTTGTTTTTATAGTTGATCGTAGTTTTCATAGAAGTGGAAACTCACGATACAGTGAGGTAAATCGCAATACAACAATTTTTCAATAAACGTATGGGGCGAAACGTCGACGCAGCCAACGTCCGCCACCTTGTCAAACTTTCTGTCAATCAAAATTTCTCACAAACATTTCAAACACGAAGTGTGCTTGCCAAACACGTGAAACTGAACCGTACACGGTCAGATAATTGTCAGGCGTAGTTAAGTTTGACAATATGTTTGATCCAGAATGAGATTTTAACTCTGCAGCGGAGTGTGCGCTGTTAGGAAACTTCCTGGCAGATTAAAACTATGTGAAGCACCGAGACTCGAACTCGGGACCTTTGCCTCTCACGGGCAAGTGCTCTACCGTCTTAGCTACCCAAGCACGACTCATGCCCCGTCCTCACAGCTTTACTTTGCCAGTACCTCGTCTCCTACCCTCCAAACTTTACAGAAGCTCTCCTGCGAACCTTGCAGAACTAGCACTCCTGAAAGAAAGGATACTGCGGAGACATGGCTTAGCCACAGCCTGGGGGATGTTTCCAGAATGAGGTTTTCACTCTGCAGCGGAGTGTGTGCTGATATGAAACTTCCTGGCAGAATAAAACTGTGTGCCGAACCTAGACTCGAACTCGGGACGTTTGCCTTTCACAGGCAAGTGTTCTGCCAACTGAGCTACCCAAGCACGACTCACGCCCCGTCAAAGGTCCCGAGTTCGGGTCTCGGTCCGGCACACAGTTTTATCTGCCAGGAAGTTTCATATCAGCACACACTCCGCTGCAGAGTGAAAATCTCATTCTGAGAATGTTTGATCCTTTACGTGGGCATTAATAGCCTCACGACGTACGCTGGAGAACTTGTGTGAAGTTTAATAGAGAAGAGTAACTGGCGAGGATAAAGCTGCGAGATGGTGGGAGAGGGGGGGGGGGGGACTGAGCCTGATGGATAGCTCAGGCGGTAAGACCATTCACTGCCCGCAAAAAGCAAAGTATACCGGGTTCGAATCCCGCTACGGCACACAGTCTTGTCGTGGCTGGCAGTTTGAATAACAGTGTCGGTTTCGAGCTGCGGCCGTTCCGAATATGGGACGCGAGAAGGCAGGTCGCCGAGAATGGCGACCGAAGCGCCGGCCTTAGCGCGTGCCTTTTGTCCCTTGCGGGGAGTCAGACAAAGAGCGTGCGGCAGGTTGCGGAAACCTTGAGGGCGTTGTCCGCTGGCCTAATGGAAGGCGGACTGCGGCGAAGAAAAAGAAACACACACGCACACGGACGGACGTCAAGGCCGAGCGAGCAGATGTTTTATTATCGCGAATAATTGCGGGTGTCGGCCCTCATGTGCAGCTCTGGTGCGGTGGATGCCCCGGGCTGCAGGGGGGGAAATCCCCCAGCTCCGGCGTTCCGCAGAGTGGGCGCGCGCGCGGCGCCGCTCGCAACACGGCTTTCTTGCGATCTACACTCCTGGAAATTGAAATAAGAACACCGTGAATTCATTGTCCCAGGAAGGGGAAACTTTATTGACACATTCCTGGGGTCAGATACATCACATGATCACACTGACAGAACCACAGGCACATAGACACAGGCAACAGAGCATGCACAATGTCGGCACTAGTACAGTGTATATCCACCTTTCGCAGCAAAGCAGGCTGCTATTCTCCCATGGAGACGATCGTAGAGATGCTGGATGTAGTCCTGTGGAACGGCTTGCCATGCCATTTCCACCTGGCGCCTCAGTTGGACCAGCGTTCGTGCTGGACGTGCAGACCGCGTGAGACGACGCTTCATCCAGTCCCAAACATGCTCAATGGGGGACAGATCCGGAGATCTTGCTGGCCAGGGTAGTTGACGTACACCTTCTAGAGCACGTTGGGTGGCACGGGATACATGCGGACCTGCATTGTCCTGTTGGAACAGCAAGTTCCCTTGCCGGTCTAGGAATGGTAGAACGATGGGTTCGATGACGGTTTGGATGTACCGTGCACTATTCAGTGTCCCCTCGACGATCACCAGTGGTGTACGGCCCGTGTAGGAGATCGCTCCCCACACCATGATGCCGGGTGTTGGCCCTGTGTGCCTCGGTCGTATGCAGTTCTGATTGTGGCGCTCACCTGCACGGCGCCAAACACGCATACGACCATCATTGGCACCAAGGCAGAAGCGACTCTCATCGCTGAAGACGACACGTCTCCATTCGTCCCTCCATTCACACCTGTCGCGACACCACTGGAGGCGGGCTGCACGATGTTGGGGCGTGAGCGGAAGACGGCCTAACGGTGTGCGGGACCGTAGCCCAGCTTCATGGAGACGGTTGCGAATGGTCCTCGCCGATACCTCAGGAGCAACAGTGTCCCTAATTTGCTGGGAAGTGGCGGTGCGGTTCCCTACGGCACTGCCTAGGATCCTACGGTCTTGGCGTGCATCCGTGCGTCGCTGCGGTCCGGTCCCAGGTCGACGGGCACGTGCACCTTCCGCCGACCACTGGCGACAACATCGATGTACTGTGGAGACCTCACGCCCCACGTGTTGAGCAATTCGGCGGTACGTCCACCCGGCCTCCCGCATGCCCACTATACGCCCTCGCTCAAAGTCCGTCAACTGCACATACGGTTCACGTCCACGCTGTCGCGGCATGCTACCAGTGTTAAAGACTGCGATGGAGCTCCGTATGCCACGGCAAACTGGCTGACACTGACGGCGGCGGTGCACAAATGCTGCGCAGCTAGCGCCATTCGACGGCCAACACCGCGGTTCCTGGTGTGTCCGCTGTGCCGTGCGTGTGATCATTGCTTGTACAGCCCTCTCGCAGTGTCCGGAGCAAGTATGGTGGGTCTGACACACCGGTGTCAATGTGTTCTTTTTTCCATTTCCAGGAGTGTACATACACCACTGCTCAGTGAAGTTGAATCACTAGCAAGGGGAGCAGATAACGAAGTTTTGCTAAACTCTTAATAGACAGATCAGTTCATGCACAAATCCTGCTCCGGCAACTCTTTCGCAATTATGGACGGCTATAGAACCAGCGTAGCTCAGTATTTCTGCGAGAGACTTCCAACAACTTGTTAAGTCCACACCATATCGAGTTGCTGCAGCACACGTGGCGGAAGGAGGTTCGACACGATATTAGGAGGTATCCTATGAAGTTTGTCACCTCAGTGTGTTAAGTAAAATAATGAGGGTGTACAGGGTGTGAAACTCTGCAGATAGAGCTACCAATTCTGGCATCAAAAACAGATCAAATCTAACCTGCTGAGAGAAAACTGAGCTTGGATGACAGATGCAGGTACGTCACTGTATGCTAATTCGACGCTCTACCATAGGTCATCAATCATTGTGGCTTATGAGCCTTGACATTCTAGCCTCTGGGCTACACATGACCAGAAGGTTTCAGCAGGTATAAGCCATGGCAACAGGCCACCACCCCATCGAGGTAGGTCAGTACAAATGGCTCTCAGCACTGTGGGACTTAACATCTGAGGTCATCAGTCCCCTAGGGCAGTATAACGCAGGCGACTTGCAGTCTTGCGTTATCTTGTTGAAAGATAATGTCATGGACACCTCGAAGCCTCCGGTCATAACACATCTGCTGTCCAAATGAGCAGCTACGCATATCAGAGGTGACTGTGTTGTGTATCCAGTGGCATCCCATACCGTGACGGCAAGTGCTGCGCCAAATGACGATGCCAAATGACCTCTGAACCTCCACACCTGGATAGTTTCCACCGTGACGCTCTATGTTGAGTCAGAAGCCTGTGAAGAAGACGACTTGGCCCCACTACTGTGGTTGGGCACACCACTGTCCCTGCTGCTGACATTCGTGCTCCTCTCATTGCCCAACGGGATACTCGTCTTACTGGGAACAAGTCCATTTCCTGACTCGAGGTATGTGACACAGCTTTCCAATGGTGCACGACTAAGCAAACAGTATACCTGTTCTCTCGGGTGATAGCCAAAAGAGATCAACTAGATCCTACATTGGCCATCCTCAATATCGACTCCATATTCATTTGACAGTCGTCGGATACCAACCAGTGGGATCAGAAATTCTGCAGAACGATCAACTGCAGTCTCAACTGGAGAATGGGGAGACTAGACCAGGTTCGACAGATGACTGGTGCGCCATTTGAGACAACACGCCAACTCAGAGCATGGCGAGTGAATGCCTGGCAGAGCGAGTGGGACCAAAGCGATAAGGGCCACCGAGTCTACAACTTCTTCTCTGATATCAGGGAAAGACTAAAACTAAGACATATTGATCCCAGGACATGGCCCTTATCCCACGCACCAGAGCCGCTTGAGTGTGCAACAGATTAGTACACATGTGGGGAAGAAGGTGCCCAAGAACACATTGTCGTTTTCTGCGGGCAGCACATAAACATAAGACCCACACTACATGTCAACCAACAGAACACACAGAACGAATTACATGCCGTATTTCGTGACCCATACCAATGGACAGAACTAAATACACTGATTGATGATGATGATGATGATGATGATGTCCCATACTCTGAGGAGCATAGGGTACGAAGCGGGAGACCCACACCGCTGTACTAGGCAAGGTCCTGGTGGAGGTGGTTTGCCATTGCCTTCCTCCGGCCGTAATGGGGATGAATGATGATGATGAAGACTACACAACACCTAGTCATCTCGAGGCAGGAAAAATACCTGACCCCGCCGGTTCAAACGGCTCTGAGCACTATGGGACTTAACATCTATGGTCATCAGTCCCCTAGAACTTAGAACTACTTAAACCTAACTAACCTAAGGACAGCACACAACACCCAGCCATCACGAGGCAGAGAAAATCCCTGACCCCGCCGGGAATCGAACCCGGGAACCCGGGCGTGGGAAGCGAGAACGCTACCGCACGACCACGAGATGCGGGCGACCCCGCCGGGAATCGAACCCGTGACCCCGTGTGCGGTAAGCGAGAATGCTACCACGAGCTGCGGGCACTGACTGAAGAAACCTCTAAAATCACATACACAGACCATACAGAAGGCAAGTCGGTTTACTAAGACAGCAGAGTGCCCATGGGATGGATAACACCACTGATATCTCTAGTCAAGAAGATTCGGACCAAAACGACGACGTCGATGATCCATTGCGGTAAACTGGGCGACATTAACAGGGCAGGAAAGCCGATGCTAGGTGCTTATAACTCAACAAACCCATACAAAACCATTAAGCACCACAACTGTAAATATGTACATATGTAGTAACACCATCATGTCTAGCGAGAGGTGCATAGTGACTGAGGAGGGGTTTAAAGTTAGGTACCTCTTCAAGGTGCCCATGCCTCCTGGTGAGCAACGATGCACGGCCTGGATGGAAGGACCTTAATTGTGTTCCAGAGCCCAACCCGACGGATATAGTGATGTAGATTGGGGAAAACCACTGTCCAGGCTGGGTGGTTTGTGCAGTCGGATGGTGCCACTTGCAGATCAGTTGACCAGAGTCAAAAAAGTAGGCTGGACATGAAGTGCCATTTTGTATTCTCTTTCTTTATTTTATATTAGCTTAAAATGGTAGATATAGTAAAGGAATAGTGAGTGGCATCCAGTGGCTTGAAGTCCATTCCAAGACACTGGCCACCAGGTGATGGGAACCTCTCCTCCTATACTCTTTCCTATTTCCTTTTTTCGACTTTTCTTATATATCAAAACTTTATTTTGTACTATCATCCTCTTACCATTATATTGTTTGTAAAGTTATCAGATGCTGCACATTACACCATTTGTAGAAACAAAACAAATAGAGCCCACCTCCACGTGGCAGGACACAGGCAACGGTTCAAAAATGGTTCATGTGGCTCTGAGCACTATGGGACTGAACTTCTGAGGTCATCAGTCCCCTAGAACTTAGAACTACTTAAACCTAACTAACCTAAGGCAGGATTCGAACCTCCGACCGTAACGGCCGCGCGGTTCCGGACTGTAGCGCCTAGAACCGCTTGGCCACTCCGGCCGGCCGGGCAACGGTGTGTGTGGGCTCGGGAGTCAGGGTGGTGTATCATCAGCCACTCTGATCCCTGAATCCAGTAACAGCGGCCAAGTGGCTTTCAACGACCCACCAAAAGAAATCAGATGGTGGATCCAAAATAAGAGCAGCAAGTGAAAAAAAGTCTAAATTGGTCACCATCGCGCCGCTGTCAAATTCCAGCACATATTACAAGATTCTTAATGTGGTCTTCCCAGAACCACCAGCCAAATGCGATTTCTGAACGAGAAATCTACTGCATGACCTTTCCTCATACGAAAATCCTACTCCTGCCTACTTTGTGACATCAATCTGAAATGGTAATCACTTGCATATCCTGGCACATAGCACATTTTTTGATGTTGCTGGACTGCCATCTTGAGCTGTCCTTTGTCCCTCCTGCTGGTGTGTGTAACAGCACCGCATTGTACTTTTCAGGAGGAGCTGGTGTTCCACAGTGAGGACTACGGTGGTGGGGGCCGCCTGAGCGCGGTGGTGGGCCGTGACCTGTGTGCTGGGGACCTGTGCCTGCTGCTGGCCGCCAAGTCCCTGGCTGCCAAGGATCCCAGCTGGGCAATCGTCGAGGTCTGGCCGCGGCTCGGCATTGGTACGTTTCCAAAAAACTCCTTTCTCACTGCTATGTGTGTGAGTGGTAATGGTAATGTTGTCTGCCAAAGACCCCACCTGGGACATCATCAAGGTCTAACTATAGCTTGGCATTAATATGTTCCCAAAAAACTCCTTCCTCACTGCTGTCCTCTGTAAAAGTGGTAATGATATTACCGACTGCACAGTCCCTGGCTGCCAAAGACCCAGCTGGGCCATCACTGAGGTCTGGTCATTGTTCAGCATTGATATGTTTCCCAAAAGTTCCATCCTCATGCTATCCTCAGTGTAAGCGGTAATTGTAACGTTGACTGCTGGGGCATCATCAAGGTATGGCCACATCTCAGCATTGGTATGTTTCCAAAAAACCCTTGCACACTGCTACTACGTGTGTGAGTGATAATGATAATGTTGTCTGCAGAGTCCCCCCCTGGCTGCCAAAGACCCCACCTGGGGCATCGTCAAGGTCTGACTACACCTTGGCATTAATACATTCCCAAAAAACTCCATCCTCACTGCTGTCCTCTGTGCAAGTTGTAACGATATTGCTGATGGCACAGTCCCTGGCTGCCAAAGACGCAAGCTGGGCCATCACCGAGGTCTGACTACACCTTGGCATTAATACATTCCCAAAAAACTCCTTTCTCACTGTTGTCCTCTGTATAAGTGGTAATGATATTACTGACTGCACAGTCCTTGGCTGCCAAAGGCCCCAGCTGTGCCATCACTGAGGTCTGGTCATTGTTCAGCACTGATATGTTTCCTAAAAGCTCCATCCTCATGCTATGCTCAGTATAAGTCGTAATAGTAATGCTGACTGCAAAGTGCCTGGCTGCCAAGGACCCCACACTTCCTGGCCGCTGGTGGCCGAGCGGTTCAAGGCGCTTCAGTCTGGAACTGCGCGACCGCTATGTCGCAGGTTCGAATCCTGCCTCAGGCATGGATGTGTGTGATGTCCTTAGGTTAGTTAGGTTTAAGTACTTCTAAGTTCTAGGGGACTCATGACCTGAGATGTTAAGTCCCATAGTGCTCAGAGCCATTTGAACCAACGACCCCAGCTGCGCAATCGTCAAGGTCTGGCCGCGGCTTGGCATTGGTACATTTCCAAAAAACTCCTTCCTCACTGATACTATGTGTATGAGTGATAATGATAATGTTGTCTGCGGAATCCCTGGCTGCCAAAGACCCCACTTTGGGCATCATCAAGGTCTGACTACAGCTTGGCATTAATATTTTCCCAAAAAACTCCTTCCTCACTGCAGTCCTCTGTATAAGTGGTAATGATATTACTGACTGCACAGTCCCTGGCTGCCAAAGACCCCAGCTGGGCCATCACTGAGATCTGTTCATTGTTCAGCACTGATATGTTTTCCAAAAACTCCATTCTCGTGCTATCCTCAATATAAGTGTAATAGTAATGCTGACTGCAAAGTCCCTGGTTGCCATAGACTCCTGCTGGGGCACCATCAAGGTATTGCCACATCTCAGCATTGGTACATACCCAAAAAACTCCTTCCTCACTGCTTTTCTCTGTACTTATGGAAATGAGAATATGGACTGCAAGGTCCCCATCTGCGCCATTGTCAAGGTCTGGTTGTGGCTTGGAATTGATGCATTCCCAAAAAAACTCCTTCCTCTCTGTCATTTTCTGTATAAATGGGATTGACAATGGTGACTACAAAATGTGCTGTCAACAGGGATAGCATGTGTGCCACCTTAAAATATTTTTCCATGGTTCAGAATCGGAAAGTAACTAACTCCTCCCTCACTACCATTAAACAGCTAACTTAGAATAACAGAGTCTGAAAGTTGTAATTACTGCTGATGCAAAGTTATTAGCCGCCAAGGATACAAATTTGTTCATCATAGAGCTGTGGCAGTACCTCATCATTGGGTGTACCTTCGACAGTCCCCTTGCTGGCACCCATTATGTACCTACATTGGAATGTCAGTGCAGTTTCTGCTTCCTGTTGACCTGAAAGTGGCTTCCAACGACAGCAAGTGCATTATGATAGAACTGAGATCACAGCTGTGAACTGATATACACACATCAAGCTGCTTTCCCATTGCCACTGTAAGACTGAATAGGAATGGTGATGCCTAAAATATGTGCTCGCTGCTGACTGAAGAGTCCAAGGGAACCAGCTAGGCCATCAGAAAACCTGGTTGCTTCAAATGGCTCTAAGCACTATGGGAGTACGGCGGGAGGGGGGGGGGGGGGGATCTCTTTTGAATAGCACGTGGCAAGGCATCCCAGATAAGCTCAATAACGATCATGTCTAGGGAGTTTGGTGGCCAGCGGAATGTTTAATCTCTGAAGAGTGTTCCTGGAGACGCTCTGTAGCAATCCTGGACGTGTGGGGTGACGCGTTGTACTGCTGGAATTGCCCGTCAGAATGCACAATGGACATGAGTGGATGCAGGTAATCAGACACGTTGCTTTCGTATGTGTCACCTGTCAGAGTTGTATCTGGACGTATGAGGGGTCCCGTATCATTCCAACAGCACACGCCCCACGCTATTACAGAGATTCCACCAGCTTCAACAGTCCCATGGTGACAAGCAGTGTCCATGGATTCATGAGGTTGTCTCTACACACGTACACGTCCATTTGCTTAATACAATTTGGAACGAGGTCGTCAGAACAGGTAACAGTCCAATGTCGGTGTGGACTGGCCCAGGCGAGGCGTAAAGTATTGTGTCGTGCAGTCATCAAGGGTGTAAGTAGGCTGTTTACGAGTTTGTATGTTGGAAGCGCTCTGCATTAATAACTCTGATTGCTCTGTGCGCTCACTGTAAGACACTCTGTGGCTGGTCGGACTCAGCAGTTGGAGGTGAACAGCCAGCAGTGGTGGAGGTTGGAAGTGAGTAGTTAGCATTGATGGAGCTTAGAGGTTTGAAGTATTAGAGAAACCTGACGATCTGGACGTGTCGGACTTGGAGATTCAATATTATTCATGATTATATAATTTTAGGAACTGGATGTCACAGACAATTATATATATAACTGGATGTCACATTATTAAGGTAAAAATACATTGTTTGCTTTGCAACAAAATCTTTCCTTTGCTAACCATATGCCTATTAGCAGCTAGAGACTACAGTAGTTAGAATCTTTTATTTAGCTGGCTGTATTGGCGCTTGCTGTATGCGAGTAGTTCGTTTGATGAAGATTTTTGTGAGGTAAGTAACTTATGAAATGTATAGGTTATTGTTAGGATTTCTTCTTATTCAGGGCCATTCTTGTGAAATTTGAAAGCAGTCAGATCGCGTTATCCTTAAATATTGTGAGTAATTAATGAGTAGGAAAAGTTTGAGTTCTGTTTCTCAGGGCAAATACTGTAGGTCAGTGTTGAAATGATAAAATCTAGCAAAGGGACAGTACGTCAGTTTCACTCAGCAGTTTCAGGATTAAGTAATAAAGAAGTTTCACCGTCTCAGTTATTTTACCTTGAGTATAAACATTTTTTTTTAAATAAAGAAGTTTCAAGGGTACACGAATGGCCTTCAGCTCCAAAAGCCCATATCGATGATACCTTCATCTACATCTACAGGGATAGTCTGTAAATCACATTTAAGTGCCTGGCAGAGGGTTCATCGAACGACCTTCACAATTCTCTATTATTCCAATCTCGTATGGCGCGCGGAAAGAGTGAACACCTATATTTTTCCGTACGAGCTCTGATTTCCCTTATTTTATCGTGGCGATCGTTTCTCCCGTTGTAGGTCGGTGTCAACAAAATTCGCAGGAGAAAGTCGGTGATTGGAATTTAATGAGAAGATTTCGCCGCAACGAAAAACGCCTTTCTTTTAATGATTTCCAGCCCAAATCCTGTATCGTTTCTCTGACACTCTCTCCCATATTTCGCGATAATACAAAACGTGCTGTCTTTCTTTGAACTTTTTCGATGTACTCCGTCAGTCCCATCTAGTAAGGATCCCACACCGCGGAGCAGTAGTCTAAAAGAGGACGGACAAGCGTAGTGTAAGCAGTCTCCTTACAAGGGAACCTCCCCATCGCACCCCCCTCAGATTTAGTTATAAGTTGGCACAGTAGATAGGCCTTGAAAAACTGAACACAGATCAATCGAGAAAACAGGAAGAAGTTGTGTGGAACTATGATAAAAAAGCAAAATATACAAACTGAGTAGTCCATGAGCAAGATAGGTAACATCAAGGACACTTCTAGTTCGGGAGCGCCGTGGTCCCGTGGTCAGCGTGAGCAGCTGCGGAACGAGGGGTTCGTGGTTCAAGTCTTCCCCCGAGTGAAAATTTTAATTTCTTTATTTTCGCAAAGTTATGATCTGTCCGTTCGTTCATTGACGTTTCTGTTCACTGTACTAAGTTTAGTGTCTGTGTTTTGCGACCGCACCGCAAAACCGTGCGATTAGTAGACGAAAGGACGTGCCTCTCCAATGGGAACCGAAAACATTTCATCGCAAGGTCATAGGTCAACCGATTCCTCCACAGGAAAACACGTCTGATATATTGTATACGACACTGGTGACGGCATGTGCGTCACATGACAGGAATATGTTGTCGACCCACCTAACTTGCCCACTTGGCGAATGGGTAAAAAGATTCTTCTACCTTGCCCGATTTAGCTTTTCTTGTGGATGTGATAATCACTCCCAAAAAAGTGATGAAAACATAAGAGTTTGTCACACAAACTCCAACAAATGAATGCAGCAGTTTCACAATCGCACAGTTTTTCCTGTGCTCTGTCAAAACATATGTTTTTAACGTTTTCAAATTTTTCCTTGTGTAGACCGTCAAATCCTTCATATGTCCAAGCAAATCTAAACATGTCCTGGAATTTTGGAGAGCGTAATTGATGTGTGAGTGCCTGAACTTTGATAAATGTCTGAAAACAAAAGATTAAACTTTTCACTCGAGGGTAGAATTGAACCGAGGACCTCTCGTTCCACAGGTGCCCACGCTAACCACGAGACCATGGTGCTCCTGAGGTCATATCATCCTTGTTGTTGCCTATCTTGCACATGGACTACTCAGTTTCTATATTTTGCTTATTTTTTCATAGTTCCACACAACTTCTTCCTGTTTTCTCGATTGATCTGTGTTCAGTTTTTCAAGGCCTATCCACTGTGCCCACATAAAACTAAATCTCAGGGGGGTGCGATGCGGAGGTTCCCTTGTTAGTAGGTCTGTTACATTTTGTAAGTGCCCAGCCAGTAAAACGCAACCTTAGTTAGCCTTAACCACAACATTTTCTTTGTGTTCTTTCCAATTTAAGTTGTTCGTAACTGTATTACCTAGGTATTTAGTTGAATTTACGGCTTTAGATTAGACTGATTTATCGTGTAACCGAAGTTTGAGTTCCTTTTAGCAGTCATGTGGATGACCTCACACTTTTCGTTGTTCAGGGTCAACTGCCACTTTTCGCACCATTCAGATATTTTTTCTAAATCGTTTTGCAGGTTGTTTTGATTTTCTGAAGACTTTATTAGTCGATAAACGACAGCGTCGTCTGCAAACAACCGAAGACGGCTGGCCGGCCAGGGTGGCCGAGCGGTTCTAGGCGCTACAGTCGGGAACCGCGCGACCGCTACGGTCGCAGGTTCGAATCCTGCCTCGGGCATGGATGTGTGTGATGTCCTTAGGTTAGTTAGGTTTAAGTAGTTCTAAGTTCTAGGGGACTGATGAGCTGAGAAGTTAAGTCCCATAGTGCTCAGAGCCATTAGAGCCAGATTGTCTCCCAAATGGTTTATATACACTCCTGGAAATGGAAAAAAGAACACATTGACACCGGTGTGTCAGACCCACCATACTTGCTCCGGACACTGCGAGAGGGCTGTACAAGCAATGATCACACGCACGGCACAGCGGACACACCAGGAACCGCGGTGTTGGCCGTCGAATGGCGCTAGCTGCGCAGCATTTGTGCACCGCCGCCGTCAGTGTCAGCCAGTTTGCCGTGGCATACGGAGCTCCATCGCAGTCTTTAACACTGGTAGCATGCCGCGACAGCGTGGACGTGAACCGTATGTGCAGTTGACGGACTTTGAGCGAGGGCGTATAGTGGGCATGCGGGAGGCCGGGTGGACGTACCGCCGAATTGCTCAACACGTGGGGCGTGAGGTCTCCACAGTACATCGATGTTGTCGCCAGTGGTCGGCGGAAGGTGCACGTGCCCGTCGACCTGGGACCGGACCGCAGCGACGCACGGATGCACGCCAAGACCGTAGGATCCTACGCAGTGCCGTAGGGGACCGCACCGCCACTTCCCAGCAAATTAGGGACACTGTTGCTCCTGGAGTATCGGCGAGGACCATTCGCAACCATCTCCATGAAGCTGGGCTACGGTCCCGCACACCGTTAGGCCGTCTTCCGCTCACGCCCCAACATCGTGCAGCCCGCCTCCAGTGGTGTCGCGACAGGCGTGAATGGAGGGACGAATGGAGACGTGTCGTCTTCAGCGATGAGAGTCGCTTCTGCCTTGGTGCCAATGATGGTCGTATGCGTGTTTGGCGCCGTGCAGGTGAGCGCCACAATCAGGACTGCATACGACCGAGGCACACAGGGCCAACACCCGGCATCATGGTGTGGGGAGCGATCTCCTACACTGGCCGTACACCACTGGTGATCGTCGAGGGGACACTGAATAGTGCACGGTACATCCAAACCGTCATCGATCCCATCGTTCTACCATTCCTAGACCAGCAAGGGAACTTGCTGTTCCAACAGGACAATGCACGTCCGCATGTATCCCGTGCCACCCAACGTGCTCTAGAAGGTGTAAGTCAACTACCCTGGCCAGCAAGATCTCCGGATCTGTCCCCCATTGAGCATGTTTGGGACTGGATGAAGCGTCGTCTCACGCGGTCTGCACGTCCAGCACGAACGCTGGTCCAACTGAGGCGCCAGGTGGAAATGGCATGGCAAGCCGTTCCACAGGACTACATCCAGCATCTCTACGATCGTCTCCATGGGAGAATAGCAGCCTGCATTGCTGCGAAAGGTGGATATACACTGTACTAGTGCCGACATTGTGCATGCTCTGTTGCCTGTGTCTATGTGCCTGTGGTTCTGTCAGTGTGATCATGTGATGTATCTGACCCCAGGAATGCGTCAATAAAGTTTCCCCTTCCTGGGACAATGAATTCACGGTGTCCTTATTTCAATTTCCAGGAGTGTAGATAACGAATGGTTCGCAGGTTCACACTTGTTGATGGCCCAGCATTGAAATCTGCAGCAATTTGTGGAAGGGTTGGACCTGTGTCACTCTGAACAGTCGTCGTTGGTCCCATTCTTGCAGGATCTTTTTCCAGCCACAGCGATGTCGGAGATCTGACGTTTCGCCAGATTCCTGATATTCACAATACACTCGTGAAATAGTCGTACGGGGAAATTCTCACTTCCCCGCTGCCTCGGAGATGCTGTGTCCCATCGCTCGTGGACCGACTGTAGCAGAAACTTAAATCTTGATAAGCTGCCATTGCAGCAGCAGTAACTCATCTAACAACTGCACCAGACACTTGCTGTCTGATATAGGCGTTGTCGACCGTAGCGCCGTGTTCTGCCTGTTTACATACACTACTGGCCATTAAAATTGCTACACCACGAACATGACGTGCAACAGACGCGAAATTTAACCGGCAGCAAGAACATGCTGTGATATGCAAATGATTAGCTTTTCAGGGCATTCACACAGGGGTGGCGCCGGTGGCGACACCTACAACGTGCTGACACAAGGAAAGTTTCCAACCGATTGCTCACACACAAACAGCAGTTGACCTCGTGTAAGGAGGAGAAATGCGTACCATCACGTTTCCGACTTTGATAAAGGTCGGATTGTAGCATATCGCTATTGCGGCTTATCGCATCGCAACATTGCTGCTTGTGTTGGTCGAGATCCAATGACTCTTAGCAGAATTTGGAATCGGTGGGTTCAGGAGAGTAATACGGAACTCCGTACTAGATGCCAACGGCCTCGTATCGCTAGCAGTCGAGATGACAGGCATCTTACCCGCACGGGTGTAACGGATCGTGCAGCCACGTCTCGATCCCTGAGTCAACAGCCGGGGACGTTTGCAAGACAACAACCATCTGCACGAACAGTCGGACGACGTTTGCAGCAGCACGGACTATCGGCTCGGAGACCGTGGCTACGGTAACCCTTGACGCTGCATCACAGACAGGAGCGCCTGCGATGGTGTACTCGACGACGAACCTGGGTGCACGAATGGCAAAACGTCATTTTTTCGGATGTTCTGTTTACAGCATCATGATGGTCGCATCCGCGTTTGGCGACATCGCGGTGAACGCACATTGGAAGCGTGTATTCGTCATCGCCATACTGGCGTATCACCCGGCGTGATGGTAGGGGATGCCATTGGTTACACGTCTCAGTCACCTCTTGTTCGCGTTGACGGCACTTTGAACAGTGGACGTTACATTTCAGATGTGTTACGATCCGTGGCTCTACGCTTCATTCGATCCCTGCGAAACCCTAATTTCAGCAGGATAATGCACGACCGCATATTGCAGGTCCTGTACGAGCCTTTCTGGATACATAAAATGTTCGACTGTTGCCCTGGCCAGCACATTCTCGAGATCTCTCACCAATTGAAAACGTCTGATCAATGGTAGCCGAGCATCTGGCTCGTCACAATACGCCAGTCACCACTCTTGATAAACTGTGGTATCGTGTTGAAGCTGCATGGGCAGCTGTACCTGTACACGCCATCCGAGCTCTGTTCGACTCAATGCCCAGGCGTATCGAGGCTTTTATTACGGCCGGAGGTGGTTGTTGTGGGTACTGGTTTCTCAGGATCTATGCAGCCAAATTACGCGAAAATGTAATAACATGTCAGTTCTAGTATATTTGTCCAATGAATACCCGTTTATCATCTGTATTTCTTCTTGGTGTAACAATTTTAAAGGCCAGTAGTGTATGTGTATTTCGATACGCATGCCTTGTTGTGGCGTAACAAGACAGCTACGCCACACTGAAGTAGCCGAAAGGCACGCGTAATCTCACGTAGACTAGATAGAGGTCTGAAACGGGATACGTAATGAATGGTAGCAAGAAAAGTACGTAGCTGCTATTATACTTAACTTTTAATCCTTGTTGTATACATCGTTCTTGATGAGACATTTCATACGATGACTATCAAACTATGTAAGGCTAATGGCGCCTTGCTAGGTCGTAGCCATTGACTTAGCTGAAGGCTATTCTAACTGTCTCTCGGCAAATGAGAGAAAGGCTTCGTCAGTGTAGTCGCTAGCAATGTCGTCCGTACAACTGGGGCGAGTGCTATTCCGTATCTCGAGACCTGCCTTGTGGTGGCGCTCGGTCTGCGATCACACAGTGGCGACACGCGGGTCCGACATGTACTAAATGGACCGCGGCCGATTTAAGCTACCACCTAGCAAGTGCGGTGTCTGGCGGTGACAGCACATGCCTATACCAGTTTCTTTGGCGCTTCACTGTATATGAGCTGTCGACAGTGGATCAGCAGAGACTGTAAGGTTCATTCTGGCGAGTTTCCTTTAGCGAAAACGAAGGGTTATTGGGTTGCTGCTACAGCAGCGACGTGGTGCGGGCGTGCCCCTGCGGAGCGGCCACTTTAGTCCTGGTCAGAGTTGCCGCAACAGCCAGATTAGCGCAAGCAGCTTCCGAGAATCGACTCCCCAGAGCGCGGGCTGTATAGAGAGGCGGCGGCGGCGGCGGCCATGATGGATGTTCGCCTCGCTGGCGACCACCTGCCACGAGCAACAGGGCCGGTCCCGTGCTGTAGGCAGCCACAGCGGCTGGGCCGCCATTAATCACGCGGCCCATCTGATGCCGGCGACCGGCTTCAAGGCTCTCCCCTTCTGCCCGCCGAGCCGGACTAAAGGTTTCGCCACGCCAAGCCAGGGCACTGAACAAGGCGCCTTCACTGCGGCCTGTCACGTTGTCTGAGGCCCTGGTACCAAAGGGCCGAACTGCAGTCGCCGCGACGGCACACACGGTACCGGCAGTCCAATACAGGGTGATTCAAAAAGAATACCACAACTTTAGGAATTTAAAACCCTGCAACGACAAAAGGCAGAGCTAAGCACTATCTGTCGGCGAATTAAGGGAGCTATAAAGTTTCATTTAGTTGTACATTTGTTCGCTTGAGGCGCTGTTGACTAGGCGTCAGCGTCAGTTGATGCTAAGATGGCGACCGCTCAACAGAAAGCTTTTTGTGTTTTTGAGTACGGCAGAAGTGAATCGACGACAGTTGTTCAGCGTGCATTTCGAACGAAGTATGGTGTTAAACCTCCTGATAGGTGGTGTATTAAACGTTGGTGTAAACAATTTACAGAGAATGGGTGTTTGTGTAAAGGGAAAAGTTCTGGACGGCCGAGAACGAGTGATGAAAATGTAGCACGCATCCAGCAAGCATTTGTTCGCAGCCCAGGAAAATCGACTCGCAGAGCTAGCAGAGAGCTGCAAATTCCACAATCAACTGTATGGAGAGTCCTACGAAAAAGGTTAGTTATGAAACCTGAACGTCAACTACCCGAGGCGATGGATCGGCCGCCAGGCAGCCCGTGACAGAGCACTTCATCACTGGCCTCCAAGAAGCCCTGATCTTACCCCCCGCGATTTTTTCTTATGGGGGTATGTTAAGGATATGGTGTTCCGGCCACCTCTCCCAGCCACCATTGATGATTTGAAACGAGAAATAACAGCAGCTATCCAAACTGTTACGCCTGATATCCTACAGAGTGTGTGGAACGAGTTGGAGTATCGGGTTGATATTGCTCGAGTGTCTGGAGGGGGCCATATTGAACATCTCTGAACTTGTTTTTGAGTGAAAAAAAAACCTTTTTAAATACTCTTTGTAATGATGTATAACAGAAGGTTATATTATGTTTCTTTCATTAAATACACATTTTTAAAGTTGTGGTATTCTTTTTGAATCACCCTGTATATCTGTGTTTAAAAACTTCAGTATCGGCTCTCTATGTATCGATTAAAACCATGGATATACATACACAAGAAATATTGACGTACTGACATATGAAAATATATAAGTATACAGGAGTATTCTGGTTTATTAGGCCGCTTTATATTTCCTATAAAATAATCGAGCCGGCCGGGGTGGCCGAGCGGTTCTAGGCGCTACCGTCAGGACCCACATGCTGCTGCTACGGTGGCGGGTTCGAATCCTGCCTCGGGCATGGATGTGTGTGATGTCGTTAGGATAGTTAGGTTTCAGTAGTTCTAAGATCTAGGGGACTGATGACCTTAGAAGTTAACTCCCATGGTGCTCAGAGCCATTTGAACCAAAATAATCGACGTTCAACCCCTCTGCTGGAATCTTTTTCACGATCTCCCAGTGTTTAATCAAAATGGTTCAAATGGCTCTGAGCACTATGGGACTTCGCAGGTCATCAGTCCCCTAGAACTTAGAACTACTTAAACCTAACTAACCTAACGACATCACACACATCCATGCCCGAGGCAGGATTCGAACCTGCGACCGTAGCGGTCGCGCGGTTCGGGACTGAAGCGCCTACAACCGCTTGGCCACAATGGCCGGCCTTCAAGTGTCCACTGATAGAACACTGTCAGAGACTTATATATATATATATATATATATATATATATATATATATATATATATATATATGTGATCAAAAAGTCAGTATAAATTTGAAAACTGAATAAATCACGGAATAATGTAGATAGAGAGGCACACATGCCCGGAATGGCATGGGGTTTTATTAGAAACAAAAAAATACAAACGCTCCAAAAAAATCCGACATATGCCGCTTCATCTGATCAAAATAGCAATAATTGGCATAACAAAGTAAGACAAAGCGAAGATTATGATCTTTACAGGTAATGCTCAATATGTCCACCATCATTCCTCAACAATAGCTGTAGTCGAGGAATAATGTTGTGAACAGCACTGTAAAGCGTGTCCGGAGTTATGGTGAGGAATTGGCGTCGGATGTTGTCTTTCAGCCTCCCTAGAGATGTCGGTCGATCACGATACACTCGCGACTTCAGGTAACCCCAAAGCCAATAATCGCACGGACTGGGGTCTGGGGACCTGGGAGGCCAAGCGTGACGAAAGTGGCGGCTGAGCACACGATCATCACCAAACGACGCGCGTAAGAGATCTTTCACGCGTCTAGCAATATGGGGTGGAGCGCCATCCTGCATAAACATCGTACGTTCCAGCAGGTGTTTATCAGCCAGGCTGGGGATGATGCGATTCTGTACCATATCGGCGTACCTCTCACCCGTCACGGTGGCAGTTACAAAACCAGAATCGCGCATTTCCTCGAAGAAAAAAGGCCCGATAACGGTACATGTGGTGAATCCAACTGTCCTTAACTCGTTCGTTTTCTCTCAATTTGTTTTCTATCCCCTCCCTTGCTGTACAGTGTGGTCCATTGATAGTGACCGGGCCAAATATCTCACTGGCCCTCTAGATGGCGCTGCCATAGGTCAAACGGATATCAACTGCGTTTGTTTGAAATAGGAACCCCCATTTTTTATTACATATTCGTGTAGTACGTAAAGAAATATGAATGTTTTTTAGTTGGACCATTTTTTTTCGCTTTGTGATGGATGGCGCTGTAATAGTCAAAAACGTATAAGTACGTGGTATCACGTAACATTCCGCCAGTGCGGACGGTATTTGCTTCTGGTTAAAATGGACCATTTACCAATTGCGGAAAAGGTCGATAATATCCATATAAGTAGTTCGAGGTTCCTTCCAGAGTCTAGGAAGGTCGTGTCATCAACGTACAGACTGGCGGTTATGTGCTCAACGGTGGGAATGTCATTAATATACAAATTAAACAGGTATGGCCATATCACAGCTCCCTGTGGGAAGGCAGCTGAGACAGTTTTCAGAGATTTCTTCGCATCTACAGGGTGTTTCAAAAATGACCGGTATATTTGAAACGGCAATAAAAACTAAACGAGCAGCGATAGAAATACACCGTTTGTTGCAATATGCTTGGGACAACAGTACATTTTCAGGCGGACAAACTTTCGAAATTACGGTAGTTACAATTTTCAACAACAGATGGCGCTGCAAGTGATGTGAAAGATATAGAAGACAACGCAGTCTGTGGGTGCGTCATTCTGTACGTCGTCTTTCTGCTGTAAGCGTGTGCTGTTCACAACGTGCAAGTGTGCTGTAGGCAACATGGTTTATTCGTTAGAACAGAGGATTTTTCTGGTGTTGGAATTCCACCGCCTAGAACACAGTGTTGTTGCAACAAGACGAAGTTTTCAACGGAGGTTTAATGTAACCGAAGGACCGAAAAGCGATACAATAAAGGATCTGTTTGAAAAATTTCAACGGACTGGGAACGTGACGGATGAACGTGCTGGAAAGGTAGGGCGACCGCGTACGGCAACCACAGAGGGCAACGCGCAGCTAGTGCAGCAGGTGATCCGACAGCGGCCTCGGGTTTCCGTTCGCCGTGTTGCAGCTGCGGTCCAAATGACGCCAACGTCCAAGTATCGTCTCATGTGCCAGAGTTTACACCTCTATCCGTACAAAATTCTAACGCGGCAACCCCTCAGCGCCGCTACCATTGCTGCACGAGAGACATTCGCTAACGATATAGTGCACAGGATTGATGACGGCGATATGCATGTGGGCAGCATTTGGTTTACTGACGAAGCTTATTTTTACCTGGACGGCTTCGTCAATAAACAGAACTGGCGCATATGGGGAACCGAAAAGCCGTATGTTGCAGTCCCATCGTCCCTGCATCCTCAAAAAGTACTGGTCTGGGCCGCCATTTCTTCCAAAGGAATCATTGGCCCATTTTTCAGATCCGAAACGATTACTGCATCACGCTATCTGGACATTCTTCGTGAATTTGTGGCGGTACAAACTGCCTTAGACGACACTGCGAACACCTCGTGGTTTATGCAAGATGGTGCCCGGCCACATCGCACGGCCGACGTCTTTAATTTCCTGAATGAATATTTCGATGATCGTGTGATTGCTTTGGGCTATCCGAAACATACAGGAGGCGGCGTGGATTGGCCTCCCTATTCGCCAGACATGAACCCCTGTGACTTCTTTCTGTGGGGACACTTGAAAGACCAGGTGTACCGCCAGAATCCAGAAACAATTGAACAGCTGAAGCAGTACATCTCATCTGCATGTGAAGCCATTCCGCCAGACACGTTGTCAAACGTTTCGGGTAATTTCATTCAGAGACTACGCCATATTATATGTGGAAAATATCGTACTATAGAGTTTCCCAGACCGCAGCGCCATCTGTTCTTGAAAATTGTAACTACTGTAATTTCGAAAGTTTGTCCGCCTGAAAATGTTCTGTTGTCCCAAGCATATTGCAACAAACGGTGTATTTCTATCGCTGCTCGTTTAGTTTTTATTGCCGTTGCAAATATACCGGTCATTTTTGAAACACCCTGTATTTGTACAGACAGACGCCTGTCTTGCAGAAGGCTATCAATCAGCTTGATGTGACAGTCGGGGAGACGGGTTTGATCGACTAGTTCGACTACAAGCTTGTCACGCCACACCCCATCATACGCCTTTTCGATATCTGGGAAAACTCCAACTGCAGAGTTCCGTGTTTTCAGTTTGTGTTGTATGGAGTCTGTGATCCGAAGCAGCTGAAGCTCCGCCGATAAACGTGGCTGGAAGCCAAACTGTTCGTGGCGGATGATGTTATTTTCTTGCAGTCAGAGGCCAGTGTCGCATTCTCTTCTAAAGGGGAGTTTTCCGCGTTCCTGCTAGAGAAGTGGTGGTATTGGTTAAAATTATTATGGCCACCATCGTCATAGGCTAATATTCCCGCACCGATGCAGTAGAGGGGGCGTTATTGGCTAAACTCTTGCGGATACTATTAGTGGCTCGATAAGGCACTATATAAGGAATTAGATTAGGAAATGAGACACTTAAAGTAGTAAAGGAGTTTTGCTATTTGGGGAGCAAAATAACTGATGATGGTCGAAGTAGAGAGGATATAAAATGTAGATTGGCAATGGCAAAAAAATGGTTCAAATGGCTCTGAGCACTATGGGACTTAACATCTATGGTCATCAGTCCCCTAGAACTTAGGACTACTTAAACCTAACTAACCTAAGGACAGCACACAACACCCAGCCATCACGAGGCAGAGAAAATCCCTGACCCCGCCGGGAATCGAACCCGGGAACCCGGGCGTGGGAAGCGAGAACGCTACCGCACGACCACGAGATGCGGGCGGCAATGGCAAAGAAAGCGTTTCTGAAGAAGAGAAATTTGTTAACATCGAGTATAGATTTAAGTGTCAGGAAGTAGTTTCTGAAAGTATTTGTATGGAGTGTAGCCATGTATGGAAGTGAAACATGGACGATAAATAGTTTGGACAAGAAGAGAATAGAAGCTTTCGAAATGTGGTGCTACAGAAAAATGCTGAAGATAAGGTGGGTAGATCACGTAACTAATGAGGAGGTATTGAATAGGATCGGGGAGAAGAGTAGTTTGTGGCACAACTTGACCAGAAGAAGGGATCGGTTGGTAGGACATGTTCTGAGGCATCAAGGGATCACCAATTTAGTATTGGAGGGCAGCGTGGAGGGTAAAAATGGTAGAGGGAGACCAAGAGATGAATACACTAAGCAGATTCAGAAGGATGTAGGCTGCAGTAAGTACTGGGAGACGAAGAAGCTTGCACAGGATAGAGTAGCACGGAGAGCTGCATCAAACCAGTGTCAGGACTGAAGACCACAACAACAACAAAGGCACTATCCACACTGGAGATGGGTTATTGGTTGAAATTTCTCCTATTCCTGTTGGTTGGCCGACGTCATTGGGTAGATACGGAACAGACAGAGCAAGAGAGGGGGAATGTTTACCTGAAATATTATTGCCTGCCGACTTGCAGCGCGTGGTTTATGTCGCTCGTACACTGCGGCCGCATACTCACTTCCTTAATGGTGGGGAGCCACGATGCCGGAAGCCTATAGCCGTCCTCTCTATTGAAATTAGATGCATTCTGGCAAACTGCAACCGCTTCTCGGACTTCTCTTCTATAAATGTTTGTTTCCTTAGCCAGCACACGTACGTTCAAATGGCTCTGAGGTCATCAGTCCCCTAGAACTTAGAACTACTTAAACCTAACTAACCCAAGGACATCACACACATACATGCCCGAGGCAGGATTCGAACCTGCGACCGTAGCGGTCGCGCGGTTCCAGACTGAAGCGCCTAGAACCGCTCGGGAACCCCACCCCGGCAGGCGGAGTGGTGACACATTATCTGCGTATGCAGTAAAGCTGGCAACTCAAAGTGGAGTGCTGCAGTACCTGGGTATCCAGTAAAGCCGGCAACATGTGTTATGCTTGGGGATCATATCAGCCTGTGTCGCATCAAAAACGGCCTGAAGATGACGCACTGGAGCTTTGTAACTGGTAGCGACAAAATAAAGTAAAATCATAAGGACGGCTGTAGCTGTTTTTGTTTATATGTCTGGTAGATGTGGTCTGGAGTGACCCCACGAGGGTAGCCGAGTGCGCTAACGCACCGCATCCTGGACTCGGGAGGGCGCGCCGGCCCCGCATCGAATCCGCCCGGAGGAGGGCCGGTGTGCTGGCCAGCCTGGATGCGGTTTTTAGGTGGTTTTCCACATCCCACCAGGTGGCTTTTCGCGGATGATGCTGTAGTATACAGAGAAGTTGCAGTATTAGAAAATTGCAGCGAAATGCAGGTAGATTTGCAGCGGATAGGCACTTGGTGCAGGGAGTGGCAACTGACCCTTAACATAGACAAATTTAATGTATTGCGAATACATAGAAAGAAGGATCCTTTATTGTATGATTATATGATAGCAGAACAAACACTGGTAGCAGTTACTTCTGTAAAATATCTGGGAGTATGCGTGCGGAACGATTTGAAGTGGAATGATCATATAAAATTAATTGTCGGTAAGGCGGGTACCAGGTTGAGATTCATTGGGAGAGTCCTTAGAAAATGTAGTCCATCAACAAAGGAGGTGGCTTACTAGACACTCGTATGATGTATACTCGAGTATTGCTCATCAGTGTGGGATCCGTACCAGCTCGGGTTGACGGAAGAGATAGAGAAGATCCAAAGAAGAGCGGCGCATTTCGTCACAGCGTTACTTGGTAACCTTGATAGCGTTACGGAGATGTTTAGCAAACTCGAGTGGCAGACTCTGCAAGAGAGGCGCTCTGCATCGCGGTGTAGCTTGCTCGCCAGGTTTCGAGAGGGTACGTTTCTGGATGAGGTATCGAATATAATGCTTCCCCCTACTTACACCTCCCGAGGAGATCACGAATGTAAAATTAGAGAGATTCGAGCGCGCGCGGAGGCTTTCAGACAGTCGTTCTTCCCGCGGAGCATACGCGACTGGAACAGAAAAGGGAGGTAATGGCAGTGGCACGTAAAGTGCCCTCCGCCACACACCGTTGGGTGGCCTGCGGAGTATAAATGTAGATGTAGATGTAGATGTAGATGAATACCGAGCTGGTCCCCACGTCCCGCCTCAGCTACATTTGAATCACATCCGCACTATTTCACGATTTCCACTGGACGCAGACAGTTGGGGTACTCTGATTCCGTCCTGGGGGTACAGGGTGCCGGCAGGAAGGGCACCCAGCAACCTTGCCAAACCCGTTGTAACCACGCCGACCCTGCGATCGCTGCGGGACTATGGCGTAAGCGAAAGGAAGACGTGGTCTGGAGAGCTGGTGCCGTGTGGGTGCATGTGTGGGCTGTGGTGTGGGAGGAGGTGCGCTATTTGGACCGCGCGAGACTTAAAGCTGTAAACATTGGCCCTGGACCAGGGGGGCGCCAAATACCTCAAGGTCCGCAAGCAGCTGCCGCCGTGACGCGCCAACTGGCGTTCCGGGAAACTCGACGCTGACCTGCGCTAGGAGGGGCCGAAGCCGAGGCGGCCGCCCGTCGCTAGTATAAATATACACCGCGGGGAGCGGCTGCCGTCGGCCCGGCTGACGTGTTTGGACAGCGGCGGTCGCGGCCAGCCGAGAAAATAGTAGCTTCTCCTCTGCACGGCCACCCAACTGCCTGACGTGCCCTTAGCGCTAGGATTTCACCCGGAACAAGTCCCGCCCATTCATCCCCCTCCACGCCTATCCAAAGTAGAAGGCCCTCCCCTAAACAAAAAAATGGTTCAAATGGCTCTGAGCACTATGGGACTCAACTGCTGTGGTCATAAGTCCCCTAGAACTTTGAACTACTTAAACCTAACTAACCTAAGGACATCACACACATCCATGCCCAAGGCAGGATTCGAACCTGCGACCGTAGCGGTCGTGCGGTTCCAGACTGTAGCGCCTTTAACCGCTCGGCCACTCCGGCCGGCCCTCCCCTAAACAGCCGCCAGTTCAGCAAACTGCAAGTTACATCAAAGTTGTTATCGTCACAGTCCAACACATGTTACACTGTGATGAAATTTAGTAATGATAAGAAATTTAAGTCTTTCTGGATAGTAATATAATACGAATGCGTATTATTAAAGAAATAAAAATATTTATAGAGGATTGAAAGCATCGCCAGCAGTAGAAAACAAAAAATAACGTGATGTTATTGAAAGGCAATACGGACAAATTTTCATTAACTAATTCACTTATTATAGTACGTTTATTTGAGAGAAACAGCAGAGCAAACATACAATGCGAAAACAATGGTTTTGAATCTCTCATGTCGGTAGTAAAGCCGCGGATGCAGTCGACCAAATCTGTTGTCTAAAATCAACGTTATACAGAAATAAGTGAAAGTCGTTTTGTTTATGTAGACCCTCATAGTAGCTCACGAAAATTAAAGAATATAAGAATGCCATGAAGTAGAACTGCCTAATGAAAGCAGTAAGATATTTGCTTATATGACAAATGGTTCAAATGGCTCTGAGCACTATGGGACTCAACTGCTGTGGTCGTAAGTCCCCTAGAACTTAGAACTACTTAAACCTAACTAGCCGGCCGAAGTGGCCGTGCGGTTAAAGGCGCTGCAGTCTGGAACCGCAAGATCGCTACGGTCGCAGGTTCGAATCCTGCCTCGGGCATGGATGTTTGTGATGTCCTTAGGTTAGTTAGGTTTAACTAGTTCTAAGTTCTAGGGGACTAATGACCTCAGCAGTTGAGTCCCATAGTGCTCAGAGCCATTTCTTAAACCTAACTAACCTAAGGACAGCACACAACACCCAGCCATCTTGAGGCAGAGAAAATCCCTGACCCCGCCGGGAATCGAACCGGGGAACCCGGGCGTGGGAAGCGAGAACGCTACCGCACGACCACGAGATGCGGGCTTTATATGACATATTTCGTTAGTATTTGCAGGGGTAATGGGTGAATTTTAACTTTTAAATTCTTCCAATGCCATACTTCCGCATTATAAACGAGGTTATAAAGAATTGTGGCGGTTCTGTGTAATTAGTGTCCTATATGCTGTTGCAAACGTCTCAGGACAATAATCTGTCGTTATTCTTTGTTCTGTCTATTTTTAACCAAAAGATAAATTAATTTCATGTCATTCAAACCATTTTTAAAAATAATAATGATGATGTGTATGTTTGTCACAGAGCAGTTAAGAAGGAAATAAATGCTGCAGTGTTTCACGGCTGTAAAACGTCCTTCATGCTGTGCCAGCGCTTCTTCCACCCCTAAAACTTTTCAGCAAAACTATTCAGTGAATAACACGCAAAAACAGCCTGGATTGATCTAGCAAGAACAAAGTAATTTTGATGCCCTCTGGAATTATAGTGAACACTGGTGCTTGTTTGGCATATACTGTCTGAGTTCTAAAAACCGTGGTTCCTCTTTCTCCAAGCAAATTATTCTTTGAGGGTAGGTTTTTCCTGTTTTAGCTTTGGGTACTTTTTCTCACATAGAAGCATGTTTCTTCATAGGCTATTCGTCTGAATACTGAGTTCTCGTATTTAAAGAATTCAGTGCTAAATTGTTTTCTCTTATGTTTGCTGTGGAAGTACCTGACTCAGCTGAGGCCAATTGTGCACGTTTTTTGTAACGTGTCTTTTAAGTATGTGGCAAAATTTAGGACCTAGCAAGATATTAATTTAACATTCACTCCAAGTGCAGCCAAACGCGGTAAACCACGTGGGTCAACTGAAACCAAGCCCAGCGCCGAACAAAGACCGGCAAAACCGGGGGTGAGTGGGCGGGACTTGTTCCGGGTGAAATCCTGGCGCTAACGATTCCTAACTGCCTGTCCTCTGGCTGCAGCTTGGCGACCTCTGGAAGGCGGGCCAGCCATGCGCACGGTACTCTCCGGTCAGATGTGTCCGGACGCCGAAAACAGGTTCAAATGGCTCTGAGGACTATGGGACTTTCCATCTACGGTCATCAGTCCCCTAGAACGTACAACGACTTAAACCTAACTAACCTAAGGACATCACACACACCCATGCCCGAGGGAGGATTCGAACCTGCGACCGTAGCGGTCACGCGGTTCCAGACTGAAGCGCCTAGAACCGCACGGACACACCGGCCCCGGACGCCAAAAGCGGAGCTGCCACTGTGGGGGTGGTGGCAGGGGGTGGGGGTGTTGTGTTGTCAGTGGAGGAGGGACGGCACGCCGACTTCCCACATGGACTACTCGTTGGACATCGTCCGAGCAAGAAATCCATCATGGACGGTACAAAATGGATTCCGGAAACAGCGATCTACATCTACGTCTACATTTATACTCCGCCAGCCACTCAACGGTGTGTGGCGGAGGGCATTTTACGTACCACTGTCATTACCTCCCTTTCCTGTTCCAGTCGCGTACGGTTCAGGGGAAGAACGAATGCCAGAAAGCCTCCGTGCGCGCCCGAATCTCTCTAATTTTACATTCGTGATCTCCTCGGGAGGTATAAGTAGGGATAAGCAATATATTCGATACCTCACGTCGAACGAGTGTTTTGTAAGCCACCTCCTTTGTTGATGGACTACATTTTCTAAGCACTTTCCCAATGAATCTCAACCTGGTACCCGCCTTACCAACAATTAATTTTATATGATCATTCCACCTCAAATCGTTCCGCACGCATACTCCCAGGTTTTTTACAGAAGTAACTGCTACCAGTGTTTGTTCCGCTATCATTATAAAGTATCCTTCTTTCTATATTTTCGCAATACATTACATTTGTCTATGTTAAGGGTCAGTTGCCACTCCCTGCACCAAGTGCCTATCCGCTGCAGATCTTCCTGCATTTCGCTGCAATCAGAAAAGCATTAGAAAATTGCAGCGAAATGCAGGAAGATCTGCAGCGGATAGGCACTCGGTGCAGGGAGTGGCAACTGACCCTTAACATAGGCAAATGTATTGCGAATACATAGAAAGAAGGATCCCTTATTGTATGATTATATGATAGCGGAACAAACACTGGTAGCACTGTAAAATATCTGGGAGTGGAATGATCGTGTAAAATTAATTGTCGGTAAGGCGGGTGCCAAGTTGAGATTCATTAGGAGAGTCCTAAGAAAATGTAGTCCGTCAACAAAGGAGGTGGCTTACAAAACACTCGTTCGACCTATACTTGAGTATTGCTCATCAGTGTGGGATCCGTACCATGTCGGGTTGACGGAGGAGAGAGAGTAAATCCAAAGAAGAGCGGCGCGTTTCGTCACAGGGTTATTTGGTAAGCGTGATAGCGTTACGGAGATGTTTAGCAAACTCAAGTGGCAGACTCTGCATCGCGGTGTAGCTCGCTGTGCAGGTTTCGAGAGGGTGCGTTTCTGGATGAGGTATCGAATATTGTGCGATGACAATGCACTCTGTCATAAAGCAGGATCTCTGAGGCAATGGGTTGTGGACAGTAGCATTTCAGAAGTGGACTAGCATGGCCGGAGTCCCTACCTTAATGCAATGACACACCATTGTGGAAAAGTCAGACCATCGTCTTTGCTGTAGAGTCGAGTGTCCGGCGTAACTACCATCTCTGGTGTGGGGCATGAGGAACCTGGGCTGCTATTCCTCCACAGACACTGGGACACTGCACCGATAGTGTCCCCAGCAGAGTCTAAGGAATCATAAAGGTGAAGGGGAACACCAGCCACATTAACATCCAGCCAATAGATTTGTATCAGATAACGTATGTGTCGCAGGCAGCTCCACCAGCACTGGACACTGCTGTGAAGTGACTTGGATGTGCAAGTTAAGTTTGAGTTGTTCTGCCCACGTCGATGAATTTTCACTCTGTGGCGAAGTATGCACTATGAAACGTCCTGACCGATTAGAATTGCGTGCCGGACCTGGGCTCGAACTTGGTACCTTTGCCTTTCATGGGGAAGTGCTCAGCGGTCGCAGTTGTTTGAAGACTGCCTCTTTCTTTCTTTCCATATTCAGCCTTGATTGTGGTTACTTGCTTTACAATTCTGATTGTGGCCACATTGGTTTGTTTTCAAAACTTACACTACTGGCCATTAAAATTGCTACACCACGAAGATGACGTGCTACAGACGCGAAACTTAACCGACAGGAAGAAGATGCTGTGATATGCAAATGATTAGCTTTTCAGAGCATTCACACAAGGTTGGCGCCGGTGGCGACACCTACAACGTGCTGACATGAGAAAAGTTTCCAACCGATTTATCATACACAGACAGCAGGCTGGCCTGAGTGGCCGAGCGGTTCTAGCCGCTACAGTCTGGACGCGCGCGACCGCTACGGTCGTAGGTTTTTATCCTGGCTCGGGGATTGATGTGTGTGATGTCCTTAGGTTAGTTAGGTTTAAGTAGTTCTAAGTTCTAGTGGACTAATGACCTCAGGTAAGTCCCATAGTGCTCAGAGCCATTTGAACCATTTATTCTATGATTCCTACAATTATGCCCCTTAAAAAGTTATTCTTTTACGACGATGGAGAGAGGTGGTGACAGGCATGAAAACACCAAACCATATTAACTGCAAAATTTTGATATCAACTATTTAACTGAGAACGCAAAAAGTAGTAGAAGCCGGCTTCAGAGAACATCAGGTTCAGTCCCGCCAACTATACCACAAAGCAAAGCAGTAATGATCCGACGACTTACCCTAAAGGATTGCTTTTAAAAAAAAAAAAGAAAACCTACGTCTATAATACGGGGTGTTCAAAAAGTCTCTCCGCAGTGCCGTATGATTGTTAGCCGCGCGTGCCGTATGCCGCAGTGAATGTACCGAAATGAAACTCAGTGAAATACAAGTTATTAATATATTGAATATTCACTTTTACTTACAAATTTTCACATTAAATCTTGAAAGTGTCCCCCACTTTGTTAAATACACAATTCAATACGTCTAATCATGTTTCCAAACAAAAGCTGTAACATTTCTTCTGTAACAGAAGCAGTGGAAGTGGATATTGCAGTTTTCAACTCATCGATGCATTTTTTACGGTTTTTATAGACAGTTTCTTTCGCTGCACCCCGGAAGAAAAAGTCAGGTGGTGTTAGGTCAGGCGATCGTGGAGGCCAAAGTCCCTGTGAAATTATGCGATCACCAGAAACATCGGCAAGCAGTGACATTGAAACGCGAGCTGTATGCGCGTTGCACCATCTTGTTCAAAATAACCGTTCAGTATTTCACTTAACAGAAGTTCTCCTACGAATGGGTACAGAATATCACTGCAGTACCGTTGTGCCTTTATTGTTTCGTTGAAAAATATGGGATCCACAATCCGACGTCTAGAAATTGCAATCCAGACTCCTATTTTCACAGAATGAAGTGGTTCCTCATGAATACACAATGGATTTGCAGTACTCCACATACGAGAAATTTGCGAGTTCATGTACCCGGATAAATTCAACAACGCCTCATCAGTGAAAAAAGTTTCATTAAGAATATCCCCTCCATTTGTTGAAATAAATTTCTGAACCACTGACAATAATGCAGTCTCTTGCCGTGATCAGTATTTTTCAGTTCTTGCACGACTGTCACTTTGTATGAGGAAAGTTCTAACTTTTTCCTTACAGCTGTGTGGGCCGTTCCGACACTAACATCGATTTCCTGGGTCAGTTTTCTTACTGACTTGTTCGAACTCGTCCACATATTATCGGAAATATCGAGTATTTTATCCTCAGACAAAGCGCTAGGATGACCACTTCTCGTGCATCTGTCACTGAACCCGTACTTCGAAATTTGTAAATCAAATCTCGCACAGTATCGCGATGTGGGAGTGTTGTCTCCGGGAAAACTGAATTAAATGTTTGATGAACTGAAACTGTGTATTTACCGCCAGCTTTGAACACTTGTTCGACTAAAAACACACGTTCTTCATTGGTTAGCATTTTAACAGTGACAAAAACGAAACAAACTAACAAAGGAACTGAACTTGAACGCTCACGTCAACACGTAACGACACACACCAACGATACTACTGACGCTGGCTGAGATAACCGAAACAGTGGAATGTTGGGAGAGTCCACTTGGAGGGAAGTAAAAATGGCTCTGAGCACTATGGGACTCAACATCTGAGGTCAGCAGTCCCCTAGAACTTAGAACTACTTACACCTAACTAACCTAAGGACATCACACACATCCATGCCCGAGGCAGGATTCGAACCTGCGACCGTAGCGGTCACGCGGTTCCACATTTAAGCGCTTAGAACCGCACGGCCACACCGGCCGGCGAGGGAAGTAACCCAGGCAGGCGAACAATCATACGGCACTTCTTGAACACTCGGTATTTGTAAATTTAGCGAGAAGTTTCGTAGTGCTGCTTGCAACACTGTCATCGAGTTTCTGATTGTAGTGAAAAGAAAAGAAGAAAAAAAAAAAAACAGGGAGCTTGTACAGAAACCAGACTGCACTTAGAGTTGGCGGGCATGAAAGAGAAGCACTGGTTGAGAAAGAAGTGATCCAGGGTTGTCACCTATTCCGGTTATTATTCGGTTTGTACATCGATCAAGTTGTGAAGGCAAGCGAGGAAAGGAGAAGAGAGGAGAGGAGAGGAAACCGAAACGTTCGCGAGATTTCTAGATTACATTGCAATTCGTCAGGGACACTAAAGGCCGCTCCCGGTAAATGAGTGGTCACCGCGACACAATGTCAATCCTAAGGGCGTGGGTTCGATTCCTGGCTATGTCGGAGATTTTCTCCGCTCAGGGGCTGGGTGTTGTGTTGTCATCATCATCATTTCATCCCCATCGACGCGCAAGTCGCCGAAGTAGCGTCAAATCGAAAGACTTGCACCCGGCCATCAGGTCTACACGACGGGAGGCCCTAGCCACACGACGTGTACACTAATGGCCATTAAAATTGCTACACCACGAAGATGACGTGCTACAGACGCAAAATTTAACCGAGAGGAAGAAGATGTGGTGTATGCAAATGATTAGCTTTTCAGAGCATTCACACAAGGTTGGCGCCGGTGGCGACACCTACAACGTGCTGACATGGGGAAAGTTTCCAACTCATTTCTCGTACAAAAACATCAGTTGACCGGCGTTGCCTGGTGAAACGTTGTTGTGATGCCTCGTGTAAGAAGGGGAAATGCGTACCATCACGTTTCCGATTTCGATAAAGGTCGGATTGTAGCCTATCGCCATTGCGGTTTATCGCATAGCGACATTGCTGCTCGCGTTGGTCGAGATCCGATCACTGTTAGAAGAATATGGAATCGGTGGGTTCAGGAGGGTAATACGGAACGCCGTGCTGGATTCCAACGGCCTCGTATCACTAGCAGTCGAGATGACAGGCATCTTATCCGCACGGCTGTAACGGATCGTGCAGGCACGTCTCGATCCCTGAGTCAACAGATGGGGACGTTTGCAAGACGACAACCATCTGCACGAACAGTTCGACGACGTTTGTAGCAGCACGGACTATCAGCTCGGAGACCATGGCTGCGGTTACCCTTGACGCTGTATCACAGGCAGGAGCGCCTGCGATGGTGTGCTCGACGACGAACCTGCGTGCACGAATGGCAAAACGTCATTTTTCCGGATGAATCCAGGTTCTGTTTACAGGATCATGATGGTCGCATCCGGGTTTGGCGACATCGCGGTGAACGCACATTGGAAGCGTGTATTCGTCATCGCCATACTGGCGTATCACCCGGCGTGATGGTATGGCGTGTCATTGGTTACACGTCTCGGTCACCTCTTGTTCGCACTGATGCCACTTTGAACAGTGGACGTTACATTTCAGATGTGTTACGACCCTTGGCTCTACCCTTCATTCGATCCCTGCGAAACCCTACATTTCAGCAGGATAATGCAAGACCGCATGTTGCAGGTGCTGTGCGTGCCTTTCTGGATACAGAAAATGTTCGACTGCTGCCTTGGCCAGCACATTCTCCAGATCTCTCACCAATTGAAAACGTCTGGTCAATGGTAGCCGAGCAACTGGCTCGTCACAATACGCCAGTCTTTTCTCTTGATGAACTGTGGTATCGTGCTGAAGTTGCATGGGCAGCTGTGCCTGTACACACCATCCGAGCTCTGTGTGGCTCAATGCCCAGGCGGATCAAGGCCGTTATTATGGCCAGAGGTGGTTGTTCTGGGTACTGATTTCTCAGGATCTATGAACCGCCGGCCAGAGTGGCCGTGCGGTTCTAGGCGCTACAGTCTGGAACCGCGCGACCGCTACGGTCCCAGGTTCGAATCCTGCCTCGGGCATGGATCTATGTGATCTCCTTAGGTTAGTTAGGTTTAAGTAGTTCTAAGTTCTAGGGGACTGATGACCTCGGAAGTTAAGTCCCATAGTGCTCAGAGCCATTTGAACCATTTTTTATGCACCCAAATTGCGTGAAAATGTAATTACATGTCAGTTCTAGTATAATATATTTGTCCAATGAATACCCGTTTATCATCTGCATTTCTTCTTGGTGTTGCAATTTTAATGGTCAGTAGTGTACATTTATTTAGGGGCAGTAAAGTGCTTGGAAGAATAGTTGAACCTCGAATAGAGGTTAGAAAAAGAACATGAAGGTAACGGAATGTAGTCACATTAAAAAAGGTGGTGCTGGGGGAATCTAGAAGTACTAGATAAGTTTTGCTATTTGGGCAAAAAAAAAAAAAAATTGATAGAGGCAGTAGAGAGGGTATAAAACGCAGAATGGCAGTGGGAATAAAAGCATATGTGAAAAAGGGAATTTTTTAACATCGAATGTAAGTTTAAGTGTTAGCAAGTATTTGCTTAATGAGTTTGTCTGGAGTGTGACCTTGTACGGAAGCAAAGCGTCGTTGATAAACAGTTCACAAAAGAAGAGGACAGAAACTGTTCAAATGTGGCGCTACAGAAGAGTGCCGAAGGTTAGATAGTGCGCGTAACTAATGAGGAGGTACTTAATAGAACTGGTGATGGGATTCCAATTCGGTTTTACAGAGAGTACTCTACTGCAACGGCTCCTTACTTAGCTTGCATTTATCGCAAATCTCTTGCCCAACGTAAAGTCCTGGGCGACCGGAAAAAAGCGCAGGTGACGCCTGTATATAAGAAGGGTACTAGGACCGATCCTCAAAATTACAGACCAATATCCTTAACATCGGTTAGTTGCAGGATTCTCGAACATATTCCCAGTTCTAATATAATGAATTTCCTTGAGACAGAGAAGTTGCTGTCCATGCATCAGCACGGCTTTAGAAAGCATCGCTCCTGCGAAACGCAACTCGCCCTTTTTTCACATGATATCTTGCGAACCGTGGATGAAGGGTATCAGACGGATGCCATATTCCTTGACTTCCGGAAAGAGTTTGACTCGGTGCCCCACTGCAGACTCCTAACTAAGGTACGAGCGTATGGGATTGGTTTCCAGGTATGTGATTGGCTCGAAGACTTCTTAAGTAATAGAACCCAGTACGTTGTCCTCGATGGTGAGTGTTCATCGGAGGTGAGGGTATCATCTGGAGTGCCCCAGGGAAGTGTGGTAGGTCCGCTGTTGTTTTCTATCTACATAAATGATCTTTTGGATAGGGTGGATAGCAATGTGCGGCTGTTTGCTGATGATGCTGTGGTGTACGGGAAGGTGTCGTCGTTGAGTGACTGTAGGAGGATACAAGATGACTTGGACAGGATTTGCGATTGGTATAAAGAATGGCAGCTAACTCTAAATATAGATAAATGTAAATTAATGCAGATGAATAGAAAAAAGAATCCCGTAATGTTTGAATACTCCATTAGTAGTGTAGCGCTTGACACAGTCACGTCGATTAAATATTTCGACGTAACATTGCAGAGCGATGTGAAGTGGGACAAGCATGTAATGGCAGTTGTGGGAAAGGCGGATAGTCGTCTTCGGTTCATTGGTAGAATTTTGGGAAGATGTGGTTCATCTGTAAAGGAGACCGCTTATGAAACACTAATACGACCTATTCTTGAGTACTGCTCGAGCGTTTGGGATCCGTATCTGGCTGGATTGAGGCAGGACATAGAAGCAATTCAGAGGCGGGCTGCTAGATTTGTTACTTGTAGGTTTGATCATCACGCGAGTGTTACGGAAATGCTTCAGGAACTCGGGTGGGAATCTCTAGAGGAAAAGAGGCGTTCTTTTGGTGAATCGCTACTGAGGAAATTTAGAGAACCAGCATTTGAGGCTGACTGCAGTACAATTTTACCGCCGCCAACTTACATTTCGCGGAAAGACCACAAAGATAAGAGAGATTAGGGCTCGTACAGAGGCATACAGGCAGTCATTTTTCCCTCGTTCTGTTTGGGAGTGGAACAGGGAGAGAACGCCACGCACCGTTTGGTGGATTGCGGAGTATGCATGTAGATGTAGAAAAGAAATTTGTGGCACAGCTTGACTAAAGGATCGGCTGGTAGGACACATTCTAACTTTGCACTGGAGGGAAGCGTGGGGGGTAAAAATCGTAGGGGGAGACCAGTAGACGAATACACTAAGCAGATTCAAAAGGATGTAGGTCGCTGTAGTTACTTGGAAATGAAGAGGCTTACGCAGGGTAGAGTAGCATGGATATCTGGGTGAGACAAGCCTTCGGGCTGAAGACAACAACAACAAGAACGACAAAGCAGATAGCTTTCTTCCCACGGGTTTGAGACGAGCAATATTATAAACAAATTCGCCTAATTGAGGATTGGACTCTGCGAACAAGAATCTCAATGTAGATGAATAATTCACATAAGACAGTGAATAGATTTTTTAATAACTGGCTAGTTGTTTGTTAGTGATGAAAGAGGTGCACCACGATTTGTTACGACTTTGCCGAGTCAGCGTGATAGCGGCACAAAGATGTTACACACATGAAACGCTGCATGACACGTATCAAATGTTGAAATGTGTGTGAATTCCAAGGCGACCAAACTATGGAGGTCACACACTACTTAAACTAACTTATGCTAAGAACAACACGCACTGCCATGCCCGAGGTAGGACTCGAAGCTCCGGCGAGAGTGGCCGCACAATCCGTGACATGGCGCCTCAAACCGCGCGGCCATGACACGTATCATCATAATAACCTATCTGTGCATTCCTTTGTTTTTTATCTCCCTCTTTCACAAGACGAAGACAATCAAACACGATAGTCAGTTCTACCACGTCGTTTAAACGCGTAGGCCGCATTCGCTTTCTCGTCCTCCATTAACAATAATTTAACGAATGAAAACTACAATGCGCCATTACGTGCAAGCTTACGAGACACGGCAGGTGGGTGAACATTAACATTCGGAAGAAATTATTATTAATATGCAGTCGTATACCTGCGGAATTTTTTTTAATCCGGTAAATTTCGATTACGCGACAAGCCACACAGCCGTGAAGGACGTGTGGGCGTGTGGTTGCTATTCTGTTATTCTGCGCAACGGATTAATCTGAGATGTACCCTTTACCCTATGGCTCCAGAAAGATGCAATTTCCACCCACACACTACTACAGAAGTCAGACAGGCGATCCTAACGTTCTAAAGAGAAATGCCTGAAAAACTTTCAGCAATAAATATCTTCTGGAGTCGTCTGCTGTAAGGAAATGACACAAAAAGTCACAAAATTTCTTGCGTAACTAGTGGGATCCTTGGGTACTGGAGTAGTGCTAGTTAGTGTAAGAAAAACATGAAACTAACGAAAATTACGAGGGCCGTTCAGAAAGTAACCTCCGGTTGATTTAAAAATATACACCAAGTTAAATAAAAATATTTTAATATATACATCTTACAACTACATCTTTGCACTATTTTTCTACACAGTCTCCATAGCGATTGAGGCACTTATCGTATCTCTTCACAAGCTTTGAAATTCCTTCTGCATAAAAATCACCCGCTTGTGCCTGGAGCCAGCCTGTGACCGCATCTTTGAGCTCTTCGTCGTCATCAAACCGCTGTGACCCGAGCCATTTCTTCAAATGCATGAAGAGGTGATAATCACTTGGCGCCAGGTCTGGGCTGTAAGGTGGATGGTTGATAACGTCCCACTTGAAGGACTCAAGAAGGGCCGTTGTTCTGCGAGCAGAGTGAGGACGGGCGTTATCGTGCAAAAAAACGATACCGGAAGTCAGCATACCACGGCGTTTGTTCTGTATAGCCCGTCGTAACTTTTTTATTGTTTCACAGTACACGTCTTGATTAATGGTCGTACCACGTTCCATGAATTCAACCAACAACACCCCTTTGGCATTCCAAAACACCGTTGCCATCAGTTTTCTGGCAGAAAAATCTTGCGAGGCTTTTCTTGGTTTGGTAGGCGAATTTGAATGTGCCCACATCTTTGATTGTTCTTTTGTCTCAGGGTTGACGTACTTAATCCAGGTTTCGTCACCGGTCACGATTCTGTTTAACAATGGTTCTCCTTCGTCCTCATAACGTGACAGAAAGTCTAATGCAGAGGCCATTCTTTGAGTTTTGTGGTGGTCGGTAAGAATTTTGGGCACCCATCGTGCACAGAACTTACGGTAACCCAATCTTGCTGTCACTATCTCGTACAAGAGAGTCTTAGAAATCTGTGGAAAACCAGTAGACAACTCCGACATTGGGAAACGTCGATTTTCACGAACTTTTGCATCAACTGTCTGAACGAGTTCGTCAGTCACCAATGATGGTCTACCACTCCTCTCTTCATCACGAACGTTTTCTCGTCCACTTTTAAATAAACGTACCCATTCACGGACAACTCCTTCACTCATAACTCTTGGTCCATACACGGCACAAAGCTCACGATGAATAGCTGCTGCAGAATAGCCTTTGGCTGTAAAAAACCTTATGACAGCACGCACTTCACATTTGGCAGGGTTTTCTATTGCAGCACACATTTCAAACTGCCACAAAAACTAAACTAGCGCAGGTACGACGTTCACTCGACCACGGCTTGATGCCGACTGACCTGTTGAGTGCGTGAACGCACAGATGGCGTCGCTACTCCCCCCACAACCCGCACTGTGACCAATCGGAGGTTACTTTCTGAACCGCCCTCGTATTATTTTTTTGCAAAAATTATGAGAAATCACAATGGCACTATTAGTTATGAACTGAACAAGTTATTTCCGGGTTCTTTTCAGAATGTGAAGTTACCTCTTAAGGATAGGATTCGCTAATGAAATTTCTATACAAAGTTTAAGATTGTTATTGACTCGGCAGAATGGCTGAGAGCCACGCCTACTCAACTTGAATAATTATCCGTTAGAATATTGCTAGGTACAGTCGAGGTTGTCGCGTGTGAAATATGTGGAGGGAATATGGGGCTCGCAAGAGCTGTAGTGCACAATACCGTAAGCTACGATGACTGCTGTCTGCGCCAGTTGCTGCTGACAAATAAGATAACTCTCGTTCTATCTGGATTGACCTGCACCAATCAAACTCTCCCTACGCCTTGATGAAGTCGAGGACTCCTATTCGCCCCTAGTCTAACTATTGGCGTGGTACACCGGTCAGATAACCAGTCCACCGCGATGCCACTCAAAAATTCGCTCGCAGGCGTTTGACTATAACTCTGTCCGTTCACACTGCACAGTAAGTGTGGTGGCCAACACAGTGAACAACGCTTAATCGTAAGGATTCAATATAGAGTCGCAATCCGATTCTCTCTCGACAGAGGTGCTCTCCCAGTGAAGTACTGAGGAGAGACTTGTTGCTCGCTCTTTGAGTACACGTATGAGCGCGCACTCTTGTTACATGTTCTCGTTCCAAGAGCGACAACTGAACGGCCCCTCTGCACGCCAGACGTGAAGGGGTATATCTTTCGGTCTCTTCCATTACTCCTTCAGCTCAAGGCGTCAGAAATACCGTCTGACAATCAGCATTGCTCTTCTAAAATGGGAGAATGACGTTTCGTTTAAGGCGACCAATCCGGAAATCTGTAGCATCGGCGTTTGGCGTTTGCTGTCTCCCTGTGAAAACCTCTGAAACTGCCTACTATGTTTGTAAAGAATGCGTAGGCTAGGTGCTCCCACACAGTGTAGCGGAATTTGCTTTTAAGCCAAACGCGGGGTCGTTCTACCTTTCCCTCGGGCAAACACTGTCTGCTCTCTACGGGCGGTCACTGCCGACGTAGATAGGCTGACTCGTACTCTCAAGGCACCGGCCCCCCGGCGAGTGGTTTGCCTCTCCCGATCTAAAAGCCCCTGCGACTGTCGTGTCTTGAATGTCTGTGTGTACGCCAGCCTCGAGTATTTCAATCTCGGTGCGCATTTGCGACTTACGAGGTGTGGCTAGAAAAAAAACCGGACTAGTACTGGTGAAACAATAAAACGAATGCAATAAGGCTGAAAGTCGCGTGGCCTGTCACGTGACTCTCGCTCCGCCTACTGCTCGAGTTTCATCTGCCTCCTGCACTCAGTCTGCCCGTGGCGTCTGTTTTAAGTAGTTGACGTTTTGTCTGTGCGTCGGAAAATGTTGAGTGTACAGAAAGAACAGCGTGTTAACATCAAATTTTGTTTCAAACTAGGAAAATCTGCAAGTGAAACGTTTGTAATGTTACAACAAGTGTACGGCGATGATTGTTTATCGCGAACACAAGTGTTTGAGTGGTTTAAACGATTTAAAGATGGCCGCGAAGACACCAGTGATGACACTCGCACTGGCAGACCATTGTCAGCAAAAACTGATGCAAACATTGAAAAAAATCGGTAAACTTGTTCGACAAGATCGCCGTTTAACAATCAGAGCAGTGTCTGAGTTAACAGGAGTTGACAAGGACAGTGTTAGGCAGATTCTTCATGAAAGTTTCAACATGAACAAAGTGTGTTCAAAAATGGTTCCAAAGTGTCTCACAATTGAACAGAAGGAACGCCGAAGAATGATTTGTTCTGACATCCTGGAAAACATTGAAAGTGATCCCACCTTCTTAGAAAATGTTATTACTTGCGATGAATCGTGGTTTTTTACTTACGATCCCGAAACTAAACGCCAATCGATGCATTGGAAAACTCCTGGTTCTCCACAGCAAAAAAAGCACGAATGTCAAAATCGAAATTCAAGGCAATGATGATTGTTTTTTTTTTTGACATCAAAGGCATTGTGCACATTGATTGGGTACCAGAGGGACAAACAGTGAATCAGCATTACTACATTAGCGTCCTGGCTACCCTACGTGAGCGAGTACGCAGAAAACGGAACGATTTGTGGAGAAAAAAGTCATGGATCCTTCACCAAGACAATGCCCCAGCTCACAGTGCGTTGTCAGTGAAGACGCTTTTGGCAAAACACAACATTCCCATCTTAGATCATCCACCCTACTCACCTGGTTTGGCCCCCTGTGACTTTTTTCTTTTCCCTAAAGTCAAGTCAGCTTTGAAAGGAACTAGATTTGAGACTGTTGAAGCAGTAAAAGAAAAAGCGACGGAAGTAATGTATGGACTTGCCGAAAATGATCTGCAGCATTGCTATGAACAGTGGAAAATTCGTATGGAGCGGTGTAGAGACCGAGGAGGAGAGTACATTGAAGGAGATAACATGAAATTGTAAATAATTGTAAATAAATGTTTTTTCCAGCATCAGTCCGGTTTTTTTCCAGCCGCATCTCGTATTAGTTATTTGCATATCGTTTACATGAATTCATACAACATTGCCTTTATCTTATCGAGTTTGGGTTCGAATGAAGCGTCTTGATGTGTGGAATATGATTGTGAGGGCGGAACATGTAAGCAATGAAGGTCAGGAGACTACAATGACTTACAGATGAAAGTTCAACTAATTACTTAGGGATTACAATTGCAAATAACCTAAATTGGAACGATCATATAGATAGTCCTGTCGGTAGAGCAAACCAAAGACTGCGATTAACAAGTCTAATAAAGAGACTGCTTACATCACACTTGTCCGCCCCATTCTGGAGCACTACTGTGCAGTGTGGGATCTGCATCAGGTGGGACTGACGGATATGAATACTCACGCGAATAACTAGGTATTCTGTTGTCCTCTTCATTATTTCATCATCATGGACACGCAAGTCGCTGTATGTAATGTCAGCCCAAATACTTGCAACTTGGCGGCGGAACTTCTCCGGTTGGGGACTCGATAGCATCAACCCCAAACGATTTCGTTTTCCCCCGCTGTGAATGGTATTCGGTGGCACTCTTTCACAAACCGCCTTGAAACTCGGTAACAGAGTCTCTGGCGAATTTGGAATGAACGCTACAATAGAGGGTGGTCCATTGATTGTGACCGAGCCAAATATCTCACGAAATAAGCATCAAACGAAAAAACTACAAAGAACGAAAGGGCGAAACCAGACGGCGCTATGGTTGGCCTGCTAGATGGCGCTGCCATAGGTCAAGCGGATATCACTTGCGTTTTTTTAAATAGGAACAACCATTTTTATTACATATTCGTGTAGTACATAAAGAAATATGAATGTTTTAGTTGGACCATTTTGTTGGTTTTGTGATAGATGGCGCTGTAATAGTCACAAACGTATAAGTACGTGGTATCACGTAACATTCCGCCAGTGCGGACGGTATTTGCTTCGTGATACATTACCCGTGTTAAAATGGTTTACCAATTGCGGAAAAGGTCGATATCGTGTTGATATATGGCTATTGTGATCAAAATGCCCAACGGGCGTGTGCTATGTATGCTGCTCGGTATCCTGGACGACATCATCCAAGTGTCCGGACCATTCGCCGGATAGTTACGTTATTTAAGGAAACAGAAAGTGTTCAGCCACATGTGAAACGTCAACCACGACCTGCAACAAATGATGACGCCGAAGTAGGTGTTTTAGCTGCTGCCGCGGCTAATCCGCACATCAGTAGCAGACAAATTGCGCGAGAATCGGGAATCTCAAAAACGTCGGTGTTGAGAATGCTACATCAACATCGATTGCACCCGTACCATATTTCTGTGCACCAGGAATTGCATGGCGACGACTTTGAACGTCGTGTACAGTTCTGCCACTGGGCACAAGAGAAATTACCGGACGATGACAGATTTTTTGCACGCGTTCTATTTAGCGACGAAGCGTCATTCAACAACAGCGGTAACGTAAACCGGCATAATTTGTACTATTGGGCAAAATCGACGATGGCTGCGACGAGTGGAATATCAGCGACCTTGGCTGGTTAATGTATGGTGCGGCATTGTGGAAGGAAGGATAATTGGCCCCCACTTTTCTCGATGGCAATCTAAATGGTGCAATGTATGCTGATTTCCTGCGTAATGTTCTGCCGATGTTACTACAAGATGTTTCAAAATGGTTCAAATGGCTCTGAGCACTATGGGACTCAACTGCTGAGGTCATTAGTCCCCTAGAACTTAGAACTAGTTAAACCTAACTAACCTAAGGACATCACAAACATCCATGCCCGAGGCAGGATTCGAACCTGCGACCGTAGCGGTCTTGCGGTTCTAGACTGCAGCGCGTTTAACCGCACGGCCACTTCGGCCGGCCAAGATGTTTCACTGCATGACAGAATGGCGATGTACTTCCAACATGATGGGTGTCTGGCACATTGCTCGCGTGCGGTTGAAGCGGTATTGAATAGCATATTTCATGACAGGTGGATTGGTCGTCGAAGCACCATACCGTGGCCCGCACGTTCACCGGATCTGACGTCCCCTGATTTCTTTCTGTGGGGAAAGTTGAAGGATATTTGCTATCGCGATCCACCGACAACGCCTCACAACATGCGTCAGCGCATTGTCAATGCATGTGCGAACATTACGGAAGGTGAACTACTCGCTGTTGAGAGGAATGTCGTTACAAACGCATTGAGGTTGACGGACATCATTTTGAGCATTTATTGTATTAATGTAGTATTTGAAGGTAATCACGCTGTAACAGCATACTTTCTCAGAAATGATAAGTTCAGAAAGGTACATTTATGACATTGGAACAACCGAAATATATGTTCAAACGTCCCTACGTTCTGTATTTTAATTTAAAGGACCTGCCTGTTGCCAACTGTTCGTCTAAAATTGTGAGCCATATGTTTGTGACTATTACAGCGCCATCTATCAGTAAGCGAAAGAAGTGGTCCAAGTAAAACATTCATATTTATTTACGTAGTACACGAATATGTAATAAAAATGGGGGTTCCTATTTTAAGAAACGCAGGTGATATCCGTTTGACCTATGGCAGCGCCATCTAGCGGGCCAACCATAGCGGCATCTGGTTTCCCCCTTCAAGCTAGACAAGTTTCGTTCTTTGTAGTTTTTTCGTTTGACGCTTATTTCGTGAGATATTTGACCCGGTCACGATCAATGGGCCACACTGTAGACATCTACATCTACATACATACTCCGCAATTCACCATACGGTGCGTGGCGGAGGGTACCTCGTACCACAACTAGCATCTTCTCTCCCTGCTCCACTCCCAAACAGAACGAGGGAAAAATGACTCCCTATATGCCTTTGTAGGAGCCGTAACGTCTCTTATCTTATCTTTGTGGTCTTTCCGTGAAATGTAAGTTGGCGGCAGGAAAACTGTACTTTAGTCGGCCTCAAATGCTGGTTCTCTAAATTTCCTCAGTAGCGATTCACGAAAAGAACGCCTCCTTTCCTCCAGAGACTCCAGAGAGTTCCTGAAGCATTTCCGTGACACTCGCTTGATGATCAAACCTACCAGTAACAAATCTAGCAGCCCGCCTCTGAATTGCTTCTATGTCCTCCCTCAATCCGGCCAGATAGGGATCCCAAACGCTCGCGCAGTACTCAAGAATAGGTCGTATTAGTGTTTTATAAGCGGTCTCCTTTGCAGATGAACCACATCTTCCCAAAATTGTACCAATGAACCGAAGACGACTATCCGCCTTCCCCACAACTGCCATTACATGCTTGACCCACGTCATATCGCTCTGCAATGTTACGCCCAAATATTTAATCGACGTGACTGTGTCTAGCTCTACACTACTAATGGAGTATACAAACATTACGGGATTCTTTTTCCTATTCGTCTGCATTAATTTACATTTATCTATATTTAGAGTTAGCTGCCATTCTTTACACCAATCACAAATTCTGTCGAAGTCATCTCGTATCCTCCTACAGTCACTCAACGACGACACCTTCCCGTACACTACAGCATCATCAGCAAACAGCCGCACATTACTATCCACCCTATCCAAAAGATCATTTATGTAGATAGAAAACAACAGCGGACCTACCACACCGCTGGGACACTCCAGATGATACCCTCACCTCCGATGAACACTCACCATCACAGAGAACTTTAAAATAGAGCTATATATATATATATATATATATATATATATATATATAGCCGCTCAGGGGGTTGGGGGCAGCTTCATATTGATGCACGCTCCATATATATATATATATATATATATATATATATATATATATATATATATATATATATATAAGGCGCAGTAGAGCTCAGAAGGTGGAGCGTGCATCAATATAAAGCTGCCCCCAACCCCTTGGGCGGTGCTCGACAGATGGGTATTAAATCGCCGGCTGGCGCCATTAATAACGGCGCCAGCAGCAGGGATAGCACCTTGTAAGAGAGAGCGGCGCCGGGCTTGCCTGGCCTGGCCTGGCCTGGACTGGCGCCAGTGGGTGCCGCGGCGTGGCGGCAGCTGGCGCCAGCGAGGTGGGCCAACGGCGGCCACGTTGAGCTAGGTCCCGCCGCGTCTAAACAGCTGCGTCCGTGCCGGCGCTAGCACAGCAGCTGGGGCGTAGCCAGGCAGGTGTCGGGCCGGCCGCTTCCACGGCATTCCTCCACACAAATGCCCCACAACCCCAATCACCGTATGTTCTACCTCAGATATCATTATTTCACAGTATAAATGGCCTAGTAGATAGTGTAGGAAGTACCATGCGGCTTTTCGCGGATGATGCTGTAGTATACAGAGAACTTGCAGCATTAGAAAATTGCAGCGAAATGCAGGAAGATCTGCAGCGGATAGGCACTTGGTGCAGGGAGTGGCAACTGACCCTTAACATAGACAAATGTAATGTATTGCGAATACATAGAAAGAAGGATCCTTTATTGTATGATTATACGATAGCAGAACAAACACTGGTAGCAGTTACTTCTGTGAAATATCTGGGAGTATGCGTGCGGATCGATTTGAAGTGGAATGATCATATAAAATTAATTGCCGATAAGGCGGGTGCCAGGTTGAGATTCATTGGGAGAGTCCTTAGAAAATGTAGCCCATCAACAAAGGAGGTGGCTTAGGAAACACTCGTTCGACCTATACTTGAGTATTGCTGGTCAGTGTGGGATCCGTACCAGGTCGGGTTGACAGAGGAGATAGGGAAGATCCAAAGAAGAGCGGCGCGTTTCGTCACCGGGTTATTTGGAAAGCGTGATAGCGTTACGGAGATGTTTAGCAAACTCGAGTGGCAGACTCTGCAAAAGAGGCGCTCTGCATCGCGGTGTAGCTCGCTGTCCAGGTTTCGACAGGGTGAGTTTCTGGATGGGGTATCGAATATATTGCTTCCCCCTACTTATACCCCCCGAGGAGATCACGAATGTAAAATTAGAGATTCGAGCGTGCACGGAGGCTTTCCGGCAGTCGTTCTTCCCGCGAACCGTACGCCACTGGAACAGAGAAAGGAGGTAATGACAGTGGCACGTAAAGTGCCCTCCGCCACACACCGCTGGGTGGCTTGCGGAGTATAAATGTAGATGTGGATTTGTTGCAACAACGCTGGCTTCCGCGGCCGGTGTCATAGTGACTAAAATTCTTCTGGGTATAATGCCGCGTCATTGCTAAAATCTAACAACTATAATAAACTAAAACCCACGTTTCGGCCGAATTGCAGCGGACTGTCTCAGGGCACGACTGGTTTTGCATGGGGATAGCTGCTTCTACACTACTGGCCGTTAAAATTGCTACACCAACAATAAATGCAGGTGATAAACGGTGCCGGCCGAAGTGGCCGTGCGGTTAAAGGCGCTGCAGTCTGGAACCGCAAGACCGCTACGGTCGCAGGTTCGAATCCTGCCTCGGGCATGGATGTTTGTGATGTCCTTAGTTAGGTTTAACTAGTTCTAAGTTCTAGGGGACTAATGAGCTCAGCAGTTGAGTCTCATAGTGCTCAGAGCCATTTGAACCATTTTGATAAACGGGTATTCATTGGACAAATATATTATACTAGAACTGCCATGTGATTACATTTTCATGCAATTTGGGTACACAGATCCTGAGAAATCAGTACCCAGAACAACCACCTCTGGCCATAATAGCGGCCTTGATACGCCTGGGCATTGAGTCGAACAGAGCTCGGATGGCGTGTACAGGTACAGCTGCCCATGCAGCTTCAACAGGATACCACAGTTCACCAAGAGTAGTGGCTGGCGTATTGTGACGAGCCAGTAGCTCGGTCACCATTGACCAGACGTTTTCAGTTGGCGAGAGATAAAGAGAATGTGCTGGCCAGGGCAGCAGTCGAACATTTTCTGTTTCCAGGAAGGCCCATACAGGATCTGCAACATGCGGTCGTGCATTATCCTGCTGAAATGTAGGGTTTCGCAGGGCTCGAATGGAGGGGAGAGCCATGGGTCGTAACACATCTGAGATGTAACGTCCACTGTTCAAAGTGCCGTCAACGCGAACAAGAGGTGACCGAGACGTGTAACGGATGGCACCCCATACCATCACGCCGGGTGATACGCCAGTATGGCGATGACGAATACACTCTTCCAATGTGCGTTCACCGCCATGGCGCAAACAAGGATGCGACCAAAAAAATGGTTCAAATGGCTCTGAGCACTATGGGACTTTACATCTGAGGTCATCAGTCCCATAGAACTTAGAACTACTTAAACGTAACTAACCTAAGTACATCATAGACATCCATGCCCGAGGCAGTATTCGAAACTGCGATCGTAGTGGTCGCGCGGGTCCAGACTGAAGCGCCTAGAACCGCTCGGCCACTCCGGCCGGCCTGTTGTTTGTGTATGAGAAATCGGTTGGAAACTTTCCTCATGTCAGCACGTTGTAGGTGTCGCCACCGGCCCCAACCTTGTGTGAATGCTCTGAGAAGCTAATCATTTGCATATCACAGCATCTTCTTGTCGGTTAAATTTTGCGTCTGTAGCACGTCATCTTCGTGGTGTAGCAATTTCAATGGCCAGTAATGTATTCATTACAGACTATCGATGTCTGGCGTCACTGTTGCCAAACTTTTAATGGGTCATCTAATATGATTGGCTAGTCATGACGTAAGGGCAGAGGGAGGGAAAGAGTTTATTCGTGGATGTCCAACGATTGGTAGCTGTCAGCCAATCAGCGTTCAGCTTTTGGTCGGCAAGTTTTCCTCCTGGTGTGCGCGGAAGTGGGCTGACTGTTGCTCTATAGCAGGGCATCACAACACACGTGCTCGCGGAGCAAGCTGTGAGCAGCAAGGCGCGAGCACGGAGCAGCGTGAGCACGCTACCCCCACTACCGGACCAGAGCGGGGAGTGGGGAGAGTCACATGGGGCGCACAACAGCTGCCGCCAGTCGTCGATGTAAATCCGCGGCCACCTGCAGGGACATCACTCACGAATTATTACTGCGACAAATGAAACAAATAAAGGAGAATGTACACCTGCCACATAATTTTATTAGCTTAGTGTATGCCTCTACATTCGTATTAATGTGTGAACTGTTACACAATAAAAGGTGTCACTGAAGTGTGGGATTCTCGGTTATCTTGTACTTTTTGCCCTTTACAATTGCGTCTATGTTCGGAGTAATTGTTCTTGTGCATTTTAGGCGCAGCGTGCAGTTTAAATTTCGATCAGACAATGCGTTTCTCAGGCGCGTCTTTTTACATTTCATTGCAGAGAACAGTTGTTCACAAACATACGTGGAACCGAACATTGATATTATTGTAGCCGCCAGTTTGTGCCGACGAGGAAATCTATCCTGAGGGAAGTGTCTGTAGAATTCCAAAATGTTTTTCTTGTTCTGAAATTTCTCTCTGTATTCTCTGTCACACTGCAGGTCAATAATTTCTAGTTGCAGCTCAGGACGAATCTCTTCAATATTCGCTGAATATGGAGGGGAGAGCAGATCAGAATCACTGTCTAGTGCTGTCAGACCTTGAAGGCGTTGATCAAATTCTTCCTTAGGGGCAACTAAACTATGTGAATAACGTTCACAGTCTTTGTGAACATCTTGCACGGATGATAATTTAGGAAAATGAGCTAGGTTTCCTGTTTCCAGCTGACTCACCCAAAGTGTCAATTTCATTTTAAAAGCTCGTATTCGATCTATGAAATGAGTAATTAGCAGATCTTTACCTCGTAGTAAAATGTTCAAAGCATTCAGATGGCTAGTTAAACCTGCTAGGAACGCGAGATCACATTCAAACGTGCGCGCGCATTTCCCCTCCCTCCCCACTCCGCGACCTTGCATCTGCTCGCGAGCACGCGCCTGAGCAGACGCGAGTACTCGCGCTCAAAACCGGCCGGTTGTTAAGCCTTGCTCTACAGCTTTTTGTGCAGACACGTCCGTGTTCCGTGGAGCTTCTGCCTGCGACAGCTCGCGCCCCATTGGACTGGGATGGCCGCCAGCCAGGACGCCGGGAGTTTGTACCCATCTTCTCAAGCTGCTTGTAATAAGCTCGTGGTCGTGCGGTAGCGTTCTCGCTTCCCGCGCCCGGGTTCCCGGGTTCGATTCCCCGCGGGGTTAGGGATTTTCGCTGCCTCGTGGTGACTGGGTGTTGTGTGATGTCCTTAGGTTAGTTAGGTTTAAGTAGTTCTAAGGTTTCAATTTAATAAGTCACAGCTGCAAAATACTAACGCGAATTCTTTATAGACGAATGGAAAAACTGGTAGAAGCCCACCTCGGGGAAGATCAGTTTGGAATCCGTAGAAATGTTGGAACACGTGAGGCAATACTGACCCTACGACTTATCTTAGAAGAAAGATTAAGGAAAGGCAAACCTACGTGTATAGCATTTGTAGACTTAGAGAAAGCTTTTGACAATGTTGACTGGAATACTCTCTTTCAAATTCTCAAGGTGGCAGGGTAAAATACAGGGAGCCAAAGGCTATTTACAATTTGTACAGAAATCAGATGGCAGTTATAAAGAGTCGAAGGGCATGAAAGGGAAGCAGCGGTTGGGAAGGGAGTGAGACAGGGTTGTAGCCTCTCCCCGATGTTATTCAATCTGTATATTGAGGAAGCAGTAAAGGAAACAAAAGAAAAGTTCGGAGTAGGTATTAAAATCCATGGAGAAGAAATAAAAACTTTGAGGTTCGCCGATGACATTGTAATTCTGTCAGAGACAGCAAAGGACTTGGAAGAGCAGTTGAACGGAATGGACAGTATCTTGGAAGGAGGGTATAAGATGAACATCAACAAGAGCAAAACGAGGATAATCGAATTTAGTCGAATTAAATCGGGTGATGTTGAGGGAATTAGATTAGGAAATGAGACACTTAAGTAGTAAAGGTGTTTTGCTATTTGGGGAGCAAAATAACTGATGATGGTCGAAGTAGAGAGGATATAATGTAGACTGGCAATGGCAAGGAAAGCGTTTCAGAAGAAGAGAAATTTGTTAACATCGAGTATAGATTTAAGTGTCAGGAAGTCGTTTCTGAAAGTATTTGTATGGAGTGTAGCCATGTATGGAAGTGAAGCATGGATGATAAATAGTTTAGACAAGAAGAGAATAGAAGCTTTCGAAATGTGGTGCTATAGAAGAATGCTGAAGATTAGATGGGTAGATCACATAACTAATGTGGAGGTATTGAATAGAATTGGGGAGAAGAGGAGCTTGTGGCACAACCTGACTAGAAGAAGGGATCGGTTGGTAGGACATGTTCTGAGGCATCAAGGGATCATCAATTTAGTACTGGAGGGCAGCGTGGAGGGTAAAAATCGTAGAGGGAGACCAAGAGATGAATACACTAAACAGATTCAGAAAGACGTAGGCTGCAGTAGGTAGTGGGAGATGAAGAAACTTGCACAGGATAGAGTAGTATGGAGAGCTGCATCAAACCAGTCTCAGGACTGAAGACCACAACAACAACAACAACAAGTTCTAGGGGACTGATGACCATAGATGTTAAGTCCCATAGTGCTCAGAGCCATTTGAACCATTTTGAACCCATTTCCCTTGTACCCCACCTTGCAGATCCTCCCAGGTTTTCAATCGTTATTAGTGTCCAGAATGAGATTTTCACTCTGCAGCGGAATGTGCGCTGATATGAAACATCCTGGCAGATTAAAACTGTGTGCCAGACCGAGATTGGAACTCGGGACCTTTGCCTTTCGTGGGCAAGTGCTCTACCAACTGGGCTACCCAAGTACGACTCATGCCCCGTCCTCACAGCTTTACTTCCTACCTTCCAAACTTTACAGAAGCTCTTCTGTGAATCCTGCAGAACTAGCACTCCTGAAAGAAAGGATATTGCGGAGACGTGGCTTAGCCACAGCCTGGGGGATGTACCCAGAATGAGTTTGGAATGTAGGAGACGAGGTTCTGGCAGAAGTAAAGTTGTGAGGACGGGGCGTGAGTCGTGCTTGAGTAGCTCAGTTGGTAGAGCACTTGCCCGCGAAAGGCAAAGGTCCCGAGTTCGAATCTGCGTTAGTGCTGTGTTTTGGTGCCGTTATCCGGTGCCATCTAGTGATGTGGTTTTAATTGTGTGCTCAACCTGTTTTCCTTCCATGACTGTTCCTTGCTACGTCGGCTGTCACGTAGCAGATTTACTCGTTCTACAAATTGTTACGCTCTGGCCCTGCTTTGCCTGGTGCCTTTTAATGTAGTGTGTGGTTTCTTGTGTACCGTACATCTTCAGATTTTTATCTTCGATTTACAGTCACAGCTTTGTATGCCTTCTTTTCTTCTGCTCCGCTTTTCTTGTTTCTACAGGGTGTTACAATAACATACGGCCAAACTTTCAGGAAACATTCCTCTCACACAAAGAAAGAAAATGTTATGTGGACATGTGTCCGGAAACGCTTACTTTCCATGTTAGAGCTCATTTTATTACTTCTCGTCAAATCACATTAATCATGGAATGGAAACACACAGCAACAGAACATACCAGCGTGACTTCAAACACTTTGTTACAGGAAATGTTCAAAATGTCCTTCGTTAGCGAGGATACGTGCATCCACCCTCCGTCGCACGGAATCCCTGATGCGCTGATGCAGCCCCGGAGAATGGCGTATTGTATCACAGCCGTCCACAATACGAGCACGAAGAGTCTCTACATTTGTTACGGGGGTTGCGTAGACAAGAGCTTTCAAATGCCTCCATAAATGGAAGTCATGAGGGTTGAGGTCAGGAGAGCGTGGAGGCCACGGAATTGGTCCGCCTCTACCAATCCGTCGGTCACCGAATCTGTTGTTGAGAAGCGTACGAACACTTCGACTGAAATGTGCAGGAGCTCCATCGTGCACGAACCATATGTTGTGTCGTACTTGTAAAGGCACATGTTCTAGCAGCACAGGTAGAGTATCCCGTATGAAATCAAGATAACGTGCTCCATTGAGCGTAGGTGGAAGAACGTGGGGCCCAATCGTGACATCACCAACAATGTCCGCCCAAACGTTCACAGAAAATCAGTTGATGACGTGGTTGCACAATTGCGTGCGGATTCTCGTCAGCCCACACATGTTGATTATGAAAATTTACAGTTTGATCACGTTGGAATGAAGCCTCATCCGTAAAGAGAACATTTGCACCGAAATGAGGATTGACACATTGTCGGATGAACCATTCGTAGAAGTGTACCCGTGGAGGCCAATCAGCTGCTGACAGTGCCTGCACACGCTGTACATGGTACGGAGACAACTGGTTCTCCCGTAGCACTCTCCATACAGTGACGTGGTCAACGTTACCTTGTATAGCAGCAACATCTCTGACGCTGACATTAGCGTTATCGTCAACTGCACGAAGAATTGCCTCGTCCATTGCAGGTGTCCTCGTCGTTCTAGGTCTTCCCCAGTCGCGAGTCATAGGCTGGAATGTTCCGTGCTCCCTAAGACGCCGATCAATTGCTTCGAACGTCTTTTTGTCGGGACACCTGCGTTCTGGAAATCTGTCTCGATATAAACGTACCGCGCCACGGCTATCGCCCCGTGCTAATCCGTACATCAAATGGGCATGTGCCAACTCAGCATTTGTAGACATTGCACTGACTGCAAAACGACGTTCGTGATGAACACTAACCTGTTGATGTTACGTACTGATGTGCTTGATGCTAGTACTGTAGAGCAATGAGTCGCATGTCAACACAAGCACCGAAGTCAACATTACCTTCCTTCAACTGGGCCAACTGGCGGTGAGTCGAGGAAGTACAGTACTTACTGACGAAGCTAAAATGAGCTCTAACATGGAAATTAAGCGTTTCCAGATACATGTGCACATAACATCTTTTCTTTATTTGTGTGTTAGGAATGTTTCCTGAAAGTTTGGCCGAACCTTTTTGTAACACCCTGTATATTCCGCTATGTTACCTCCTTCATATTGTATTTAAATGTCTTCCTGTCTATTTAGGTCTCTCGGCTGAAGAGCGGCTCTTATGCTGCTGCCAGCCCGCCCCTGATGGGGAATGGAAATGACAGTAAAGGAAAAAAAAGAGCCATGCTCGCTGCAGTGCGGGAACAATTTCAATACCGCACTGACACATGCCGTGCATCTCAAGGGTGGCATATTGAACACCTATGAAAAGTTATGAAAAAAAAAAAAAAAACTTTTTGAGTTTCCCGTTCATAAAAAAAATTCTTTGCGTATGTTCGTTAGTTACGGAAATATAGACGTGCCAAATGCGATTATTCATAGACCCTGTATTACCGTCGCAAGTAAATGTCATGAGTTGTGAGAGCAGGTGAGATGCCGCTAAGACCTCTCAGAGGAAAGAAAACAACAAATAAAAGGGTGTGAACAAATGTTATGACAACGAAATTCAAGAGTCGAAACTTCCAAAACGGAAGGAATCAGCATGACTTTCGAAAAAGACGATCGTGTGAAAACCAGCTCGCGCTATTCGTCCACTAGACTCAGAGGGCCATAGACACGGGTTGCCAGGTAGATGCCGTGTTTCTTGGCTTCCGTAAGGCGTTTGATACTTTTCCCCACAGTCGTTTAGTGAACAAAGTAAGAGCATATGGACTAGCACACCAATTGTGTGATTGGATTGAACATTTCCTAGATAACAGAACGCAGTATGTCATTCTCAATGGAGAGAAGTCTTCCGAAGTAAGAGTGATTTCAGGTGTGCCGCAGGGGAGTGTCCTAGGACCGTTGCTATTCAAAAGGTATATAAATGACCTTGTCAATTACATCGGAAGTTCACTGAGGCTTTTTGCGGATGATGCTGTAGTATATCGAGAGGTTGTAAGAATGGAAAATTGTACTGAAATGCAGGAGGATGTGCAACGAATTGACGCATGGTGCAGGGAATGGTAACTGAATATCAATGTGCTGAGACTACGTAGAAAGAAACCTTTACATTTAGCTACAATACAGCAGCTCATCAACTGGAAGCAGTTAATTCCATAAATTATGTGGGAGTAGGCATTAGGAGTGATTTCAAATGGAATGACCATATAAAATTAATCGTCAGTAAAGCAGATGCCAGACTGAGATTCATTGGAAGAATCCTAAGGAAATGGAGTCCGAAAATAAAGGAAGTAGTTTACAGTACACTTGTCCGCCCACTGCACGAATATTGCTCACCGGTGTGGGATCCGTACCTGATAGCGTTGATAGAAGAGATAGAGAAGATCCAGCAGAGAGCAGCGCGCTTCATTACAGGATCATTTAGTAATCGCAGAAGTGTTACGAAGATGGTAGATAAACTCCTGTGGAAGACTCTGCAGGAGAGACGCTCGGTAGCTGGCTGCGGGCTTTTGTCGAAGTTTCGAGAACACACCTTCACCGAGGAGTCAAGCAGTATATTGCTCCCTCCTACGTATATCTCACGGAGAGACCGTGAGGATAAAATCAGAGAGATTAGAGCCCACACAGAGGCATACCGACAATCTTTCTTTCCACGAACAATACGAGACTGGAATAGATGGGAGAACCGATAGAGGTACTCAAAGTACCCTCCGCCACACACCGTCAGGTGGCTTGCGGAGTATGGATGTAGATGTAGATGTAGAAGGCCAGAGTCGCAACATGTGGTACTTCTGTAGAAGAAATAAGGGGCACGTACGTCTGGATGTCGCTTCGTTAAACCTCGGTATTGTAAACGGGCGTTACACCTTCTTTTTTCCACAGTTCAGTACACATTCTGCCAGTTTTCATGCTTGGTCTGTGTTCAGTTTTTGACGGGCTATGCACTGGGCCAACTCACCACTGAATCTGAGGGAGGGTGTGACTGGGAGTTCCCCTTGTCAGTGACCACACAAAACATGGCGACCAGTTGCTGTGGCCTTCTCCACCAGCCATCACTGCGCCTAGAGTGTCAGCAACCAAACTGACATCCTGCAGCCGCGGGTTGCCCGCTTCGCAGGTACACCGAAGCCTACACAACCAATATTGATGAACAGCCACAACCACAACAACAACAACAACAACACAGCAAAGACACCAGCGGCCACCAGGGGCCACTACCGGCCCACATAAACATAAGGAAGAGGTCACTGCGGATCCCAGAACTGTTTTCACACGTCAAACCACGTGATGGAAAATAGTTCCGAGGTACTCATCCGCCGAAGTGCTATAAAGGCCGGCGCTCAGCCGCACATCGGCGGACCCCCCCCCCCCCCCCCCCCATCTCTGGACAATCCAAGCCAAGGCACGCTCCAGGCTCCGTCTCCTCAAGCTCCTTTCTGGCCGTACGTGGGGTCTGGACCCCTCCACCATCCTACACACCTATAAATCCCTCATCCGCCCCATTCTCTGCTACGCCCACCCTGCCTGGATCTCCGCTCCGCCAACCTTTTACAAATCCCTTCAAATCCTCGAACGCCTATCGTATCTGTCTCCCCTCCCCCACACAGATCCTGTACGACCTTATTCCGTTCCCCCACCTCCTCCTCTTCCTCGAACGGATTCGGATCCTCTACACCTCCCGTAAACTCGATCCCCCTCAACCACTGGTCTCTCCCATCCTCTCCTGCCCCGTCCTCTGCTGTGCCTGTATTCCAACGTCCCACCTGCTCTCCATCTCTCCACCCTCCTTACCCTCTCCCAAGGTGTCTTCCGCCAGCTCCCCCTCCCTAATGAAGCCCTCCTCCCCTCCATCTACCCCTCCTATCAACTTTTGATCCTCCCCTCCCACTTCCTGTGTCCTTTCCTTAGGGCACCCCCTTCTCTATCCTTCCCTCCATACTCCCTTCCTCCCCCCTCCTCCCCCGGGCTTCCCCAACCCCCTCCTACCTTCATTCCTCCCCCCAACTCCCCTGCCATTGGCATCTCTACTCTCCCCTCTCCCTCCCCCACTACCTTCTTCCCCTCTTGGCAGGTCCCCAGAATCGCACACGCTAAGTGGACATTCGCGCGCCGGAGATCATCGCCCTCAGTTTAGTGTCTCTGCCGTCCTGATTGTGATTGAGTGTTTTTCGCCGCCACGCTCCTCGTTCACTTGTACCGTCTCGTTCGTCAGTGTTTGTGTGCAGTGCCGACAGTATTTTCGTGTGTTTTCGTCGAGTGTGAACGGCTTCATGGTTCTTATTTATTCTATTTGCTGTTTTCTAACCTCCGATTTGTTACTTTTCTGTCTCCTTTTTCTCAATTATTGTATTTCTTGTGGCTGAAGAGCGGAGTAGATGTAATCTGCTGCCAGCCCGCCTTTGTATAAGGTGAACAAATCACAATAAAGGGAAAAAAACCACACATCGGCAGTTCATCGACCGCCAGCAGACGTGGATAGCTGCCGCCCCGGCAGCCCGGCTTGGATCTTCTCGCTGATCTCTGGATTAGGCTTGGTATATCGGAGAAGTCTCTGGCGGAGGCTAGTAGGAAATTATTTCAGTTGTTTTCTATCTTATTCTTGTATGTAGTTGTGAATCGAAGACGGATCACTGTTTTGCGTTGGTGTTATATTGGGAGAATTTGTTTTGGTTAATTGAACAGTCCAATAAATTGTTTTCGGACTTCGATCGTTAGTTTCTTCTGCTTACGCCAGGCCCCCACAACCGCGCGAGTGGTCGACTGTGAAGAGCGGACAAATTGAGTAGCTGGCCGGCGGCCATTAGAGTGGTAAACTGACGCGCGGAGTTCGAATGTTTATACACCGCTTTTGGTTATAAAATGCCTTCCCTTGAGTTAGGTCACAAACATAATGCCTCATTTAAATACGTCACTACAATATACTTTTTAATTTATGAACAAACAGCGACTAGTCACTGTTGATGAATGTATCTTACGTACTACATGGAATCTGCCGTTGCTAAAAGTTATGTACTGGACCCCTAGCATTTTTCGTAGTTCATTTACGATAGATGTACGCAAAATGCATCAAAATACTCGAAGTTTTGCCCACTATATTAACAGATATTTTCTGACTCTACCTTGCTTTAGATTTTATGACGAGAAGTGCGTTATATATGGCATAGTGCTTTGGCAACTCACGACCAAATTATCAAGTTTCAACCTAACCTAGACCATAAAAACACTACCGATCAGCCAACTTTCTTCACAATGATCAGAACATATAAAAAGTTATTGTGTCGGTCGGAAATCTTGCCTCCTGACAGCGTGTAAGCATTTTTGTAACAGCTGTGGTTTTGAGAAAGGAAACCTGCAAATACATGCACAGGCATTATGCTAATACCGTGTTACAAAATCATTTATTAAGCAAGTGCACTGACATACGAAACAACTTAAAATATTCACATACCTGTGAAATGTAATATTCGTTCCTTTCTCCAATGTATTTGTACAATTAATCGCTGTACAACTCTCCACCATTGTACTTCTTTTGATTGGAACGTAGAGACGGTAGAATTACGAGTAACAAATACTGTATGTACGCCCCAACAAATATACATCGTTGAATCAGGGTCTTCATAAACAACAATACTAGACAACATATCAGACTAAAACCACTATAATGGCGTCCGGCCGAAGGTTCAAATTATCCCGTGACTGCAGCGCCATAAGTGAGTCTAGTTATTTTTTACAAGGTCTTTGGCTTACGCAGACATAGCACCAGTAGTACGCCGTGGCGCCGCTGGGAGTGCTGAGTGCCGTGCCTCTGCCCTTGTGTATGCAGGGTGTTACAAAAAGGTACGGCCAAACTTTCAGGAAACATTCGTAACACACAAATAAAGAAAAGATGTTATGTGGACATGTGTCCGGAAACGCTTAATTTCCATGTTAGAGCTCATTTTAGTTTCGTCAGTATGTACTGTGCTTCCTCGATTCACCGCCAGTTGGCCCAATGGAAGGAAGGTAATGTTGACTTCGGTGCTTGTGTTGACATGGGACTCATTGCTCTACAGTACTAGCATCAAGCACATCAGTACGTAGCATCAACAGGTTAGTGTTCATCACGAACGTGGTTATGCAGTCAGTGCAATGTTTACAAATGCGGAGTTGGCAGATGCCCATTTGATGTATGGATTAGCACGGGGCAATAGCCGTGGCGCGAGACGTTTGTATCGAGGCAGATTTCCAGAACGAAGGTGTCCCGACAGGAAGACGTTCGAAGCAATTGATCGGCGTCTTAGGGAGCACGGAACATTCCAGCCTATGACTCGCGACTGGGGAAGACCTAGAACGACGAGGACACCTGAAATGGACGAGGCAATTCTTCGTGCAGTTGACGATAACCCTAATGTCAGCGTCAGAGAAGTTGCTGCTGTACAAGGTAACGTTGACCACGTCACAGTATGGAGAGTGCTACGGGAGAACCAGTTGTTTCCGTACCGTGTACAGCGTGTGCAGGCACTATCAGCAGCTGATTGGCCTCCACGGGTACACTTCTGCGAATGGTTCATCCGACAATGTGTCAATCCTCATTTCAGTGCAAATGTTCTCTTTACGGATGAGGCTTCATTCCAACGTGGTGAAATTGTAAATTTTCGCAATCAACATGTGTGGGCTGACGAGAATCCGCACGCAATTGTGCCATCACGTCATCTACACAGATTTTCTGTGAACGTTTGGACAGGCATTGTTGGTGATGTCTCGATTGGGCCCCACGTTCTTCCACCTACTCTCAATGGAGCACGTTATCATGATTTCATACGGGATACTCTACCTGTGCTGCTAGAACATGTGCCTTTACAAGTACGACACAACATGTGGTTCATGCACGATGGAGCTCCCGCACATTTCAGTCGAAGTGTTCGTACGCTTCTCAACAACAGATTCGGTTACCGATGCATTGGTAGAAGCGGACCAATTCGGTGGCCTCCACGCTCTCCTGACCTCAACCCTCTTTCATTTATGGGGGCATTTGAAACCTCTTGTCTGCGCAACCCCAGTACCAAATGTAGAGACTCTTCGTGCTCGTATTGTGGACGGCTGTGATACAATACGCCATTCTCCAGGGCTGCATCAGCGCATCAGGGATTCTGTGCGACGGAGGGTGGATGCATGTATCCTCGCTAACGGAGGACATTTTGAACATTTCCTGTAACAAAGTGTTTGAAGTCACGCTGGTACGTTCTGTTGCTGTGTGTTTGCATTCCATGATTAATGTGATTTGAAGAGAAGTAATAAAATGAGCTCTAACATGGAAAGTAAGCGTTTCCGGACACATGTGCACATAACATATTTTCTTTCTTTGTGTGTGAGGAATGTTTCCTGAAAGTTTTGCCGTACCTTTTTGTAACACCCTGTATGTAGTCTCTGGTTGTCTGTGCTGTACTGTAGCGCCGAGTGGTGACGTGCCGTGGTGACGTGGTGCTGTGTGCTTCCAGAGCGCTCGCTGGAGGACCACGAGGAGGTGCTGGCCGTGCACCACGATGTGCAGTCGTTCGGCCGCCGCGAGGCCAAGAAGTTCGTCTTCCGCAAGGACTTCTCCAAGTACGAGTTCTTCCACAGCCCGCAGGTGAGTAACAGCTGCGCTACCTTCCTTCACCGCAGTTCTATCTGAACACCCGCACTATCTGATCTCAAGCATCTAGCCATATGTTACTGTGCCGGCCGGGGTGGCCGAGCGGTTCTAGGCGCTTCAGTCCATAACCGCGCGACCGCTGCGGTCGCAGGTTCCAATCCTGCCCCCAACATGGATGTGTGTGCTGTCCTTCGTTGAGTTAGGTTTAAGTACAGTAGAGCGTCGATTATCCGAAGTAATTGGGGGACATTGGTGTTCGGAAAACTGGTTTGTTCAGATAATCGAACTGCACATGTTTATTTGCCAAAAAGAAGAACTGTACAGTAAATTTATTCACAAAAATAGGCATCTCTTTTAGTATTACAAAGTAACATACAAAGGCAACTTTAGTAGGAATATATAGTATGCGGCACAGTTTATTAAACAAAAATATATACATATTACATACACATTTTGCATGAACAATACACACAGTATACAAAATTAACGTTTAAAAAAATCCTTTACAAGGTGCATTCAAGCTCTAAGGCCTCCCATTTTTTTTTCTCCAGACTGGAAAGAGATAGTAACATGCGCATTGTTTTAAAATGAGGCCGCGTTCATTGTCAATACGTCCCAGAGATGGTAGCACCCTACGGCAGATGGAATTTTACTGCCAGCAGCGAGAATGAGAACTGTTTTAAATACTTAAAATGGCGACGTTTTCCTTACTTGAACAGCATGCAATCATTCCTTTTCTGAATTTGCGTGGTGTGAAAGCAATTGAAATTCATCGACAGTCGAAGGAGACGTGTGGTGACGGAGTTACGGATGTGTCGAAAGTGCGTTCGTGGGTGCGACAGTTTAATGAAGGCAGAACATCGTGCGACAACAAACCGAAACAACCTCGGGCTCGCACAAGACGTTCTGACGACACGATCGAGAAAGTGGAGAGAATTGTTTTGGGGGATCGTCGAATGACTGTCGAACAGATCGCCTCCAGAGTTGGCATTTCTGTGGGTTCTGTGCACACAATCCTGCACGACGACCTGAAAATGCGAGAAGTGTCATCCAGGTGGGTGCCACGAATGCTGACGGATGACCACACGGCTGCCCGTGTGGCACATTGCCGAGCAATGTTGACGCGCAACGACAGCACGAATGGGACTTTCTTTTCGTTGGTTGTGACGATGGATGAGACGTGGTTGCCATTTTACAATCCAGAAACAAAGCGCCAGTCAGCTCAATGGAAGCACACAGATTCACCGCCACCAAAAAAATTTCGGGTAACCACCAGTGCTCAAAAAATGATGGTGTCCATGTTCTGGGACAGCGAGGGCGTAATCCTTACCCATTGCGTTCCAAAGGGCACTACGGTAACAGGTGCATCCTACGAAAACGTTTTGAAGAACAAATTCCTTCCTGCACTGCAAGCCGGCCGCGGTGGTCTCGCGGTTCTAGGTGCGCAGTCCGGAACCGTGCGACTGCTACGGTCGCAGGTTCGAATCCTGCCTCGGGCATGGATGTGTGTGACATCCTTAGGTTAGTTAGGTTTAAGTAGTTCTAAGTTCTAGGGGACTGATGACCACAGCAGTTGAGTCCCATAGTGCTCAGAGCCTTTTGACCTGCACTGCAAGAAAAACGTCCGGGAAGGGCTGCGCGTGTGCTGTTTCACCGAGACAACGCACCCGCACATCGAGCTAACGTTATGCAACAGTTTCATGGTGATAACAACTTTGAACTGATTCCTCATGCTCCCTACTCACCTGACCTGGCTCCTAGTGACTTTTGGCTTTTTCCAACAATGAAAGACACTCTCAGTGGCTTCACATTCACCAGCCGTGCTGCTATTGTCTCAGCGATTTTCCAGTGGTCAAAACAGACTCCTGAAGTAGCCTTCGCCGCTGCCATGGAATCATGGCGTCAGCGTTATGACAAATGTGTACGTCTGCAGGGCGATTACGTCGAGAAGTAACGCCAGTTTCGTCGATTTCGGGTGAGTAGTTAATTAGAAAAAAAAAATCGGAGGCTTTAGAACTTGATGCACCTCGTACACCGGTGCCGGGGACAGGAAACACAGTCGCCGGAGGCCACAAGGCAGAAGAGGCACTGGTTACACAAAATTATTACTTAATGATTAGACCTTCCACACAATTATGCTCGAACAGGCAGTACACGACCTCCGATGCCGAGGATCCACACATCCGACCGCGCACGCGTCGCCAGCGTACCCGACACGCCACGGTCACGCGACAACACGCTCTGTCACCGGAGTTCACGTCTTCTCTGCAACGTTGACGGGTAGTGACCGCTCTTTCATGTTAGGTGTCTCCTTTTAAACTCCAGTGTCGAAACGGTGGATTTAAAGAAGCTTGTTAACGTCCCACCAAGGCTAAATGAACAGCAACTACTCGTGGGGCGATTCTGTATACAACCAACACGCGGGGAGATCTTCCGTCATCTCGACCCGCTCGTTACACACAACCGACATACATCACGTGGCGACTCGGTACAACCGACCACGCCTTCTTCGCGCTGGAGAGTCACACTGCCCTCCCGTGTCCACCACACTCTCTGAGCGCAGCCCCCCACTTCCGCGCCACCACACGAGGTTACAACCGGTCAAAGATCTCACTTCCCCCATAGCAGTTTCCCGGAAGCAAAAACGCAGATATCGATAGCCACTTATGCGAGACAACATATCCGCAGCTCGTGGTCGAGCGGTAGCGTTCTCGCTTCCCACGCCCAGGTTCCCGGGTTCGATTCCCGGCGGGATTTTCTCTGCCTCGTGATGACTGGGTGTTGTGTGATGTCCTTAGGTTTAAGTAGTTCTAAGTTCTAGGCTCAGAGCCATTTGAACCATATCAAACAAACATGTGAGGGGAAGAAAAGGAAAAACCAATGCAATATAAACACAAGGTGTAGCACGAGGTGATACACGGCTCATAGTTCTAAGATCTAAGAGACTGACGACCTCAGATGCTAAGTCCCATAGTGCTCAGCGCCAACATGTTAGTGGACTTCAACTGGGACGTCTCCACTCTTCATTTTTTTCTGCAGTCCTCAATCTTCTGACTGGTTTGATGCGGCCCGCTACGAATTCTTCTCCTGTGCCAACCTCTTCATCTCAGAGTAGCACTTGCAACCAACTTCCCCAATTGTTTCCTGGACGTATTCCAATCTCTGTCTTCCATTACTGTATATACAGGGTGGTCCATTGATAGTTACCGGCCCAAATATCTCACGAAATAAGCATCAAACGAAAAAACTACAAAGAACGAAACTTGAAGGGGGAAACCAGATGGCGCTATGGTTGGCACGCTAGATGGCGCTGCCATAGGTCAAACGGATATCAACTGCGTTTTTTTAAAAATAGGAACCCCAATTTTTATTACATATTCGTGTAGTACGTAAAGAAATATGAATGTTTTAGTTGGAGTATTTTGTTCGCTTTGTGATAGATTGCGCTGTGATAGTCACAAACGCATAAATACCTGGTATTACGTAACATTTCGCCAGTGCGGACGGTATTTGCTTCGTAATACAGGGTGTCCAGAAAAGGGCTCCCTGATTTCAAAATTAAATATCTCGAAAACAAAGATCGATAGAGGAATGCAATAAACGGTATGTTTATTGTGAAAGCTGTAAGAAGTTTATACAGCAGTTTGAAATAATAGTTACAAAATCTGCTAACAGATGGCGCTGTACGCTGTACAGCTCGTATCAGCATACGTAAGTGAAATAATCGTATGGAAACAATCTTTGCAAACAATCACATCACAATGTTTTCAAAATGTTCACCATTGGCACTACAGAGGTGACGCAAACGAAGAATGAAATTCGCCATCACATTTCGTTGTGTCTCAACCGAAATGGATTCACATGCCACAGAGATCGCCGATTCAAGCTCGTCCAGCGTGGCGGGATGCTTCGGGTAGACCATGTCTTTCACTGTGCCCCACAAAAAAAGTCGCAGGGAGTCAAATCCGGCGAATATGGAGGCCAATCCGTGCCTGCACCAGTAAATTTGGGTTATTCCAAAGCAATGGCTCGATTCCCGAAGTATTCCTCAAGAAAGCGAAACACTTGGTCGGTCCGACGTGGTCGGGCTCCATCTTGCATAAACCATTCAGTACCTGGTCGATCCTCTAACGCTTGTTGTGTGGCGACAAATTGTTCCAAAATTGCAACGTAGCGTGCACCAGTGACCGTTTGTCGAATGAAAAGAGGGCCAATAATGCCTCTGCTGCATACTGCAGCCCACACAGTACCTTTAGGAGAATACAGGGGTTTCACTTCACACCGATATGGCTTTTCGGAACCCCAAAATCGCCAGTTCTGCTTATTCACGTATCCATTCTGGTGGAAGTGTGCTTCATCTGTAAACCAGATGCAGCCAACGTCAAATCCTTCACTATCAATCATTGTGAGCATCTGATTAGCAAAGGCAAACCTTTGTTGCACAACTCGTACGGGTATGGCCTGGTGCGTTTGAATTTTGAATGGAAACATGTGTAGACTTAGAAAGAATTTCCTGCGTGCCGGAACGCTTCAAACCAGTCTCAGATGCAATTCTACGGACGGATGACATTGGATTTAGCTGAATAATTCCAGGAACTGTGGCGATATTTTCAGGCGTAACTGCGGTTTGCTTGCGGCCAACGTGCCCCACTAGATCATCAGTTACGCTGCCTGTTCGTTGAAATTTTGCGAAGAGCGTACGAATGGTTTTCACATCGGGTCCTTTTGTAACATTAAATGGTGCTTGAAAACTTCGCCTTGTTGCCGTAGGACTCTCTTCTAACCTGTGGTACTGTAACACCAGAAAAACGCGTCGTTCAATGGAGTACATGGTTTTAATCTCTTCCTTTGGTACGCTTACCTCCTTTCACGTTTCAATAGTGGAACTGATCGCTCTGGGCTTCGGATCACTATTTATACTAGGCATTACGTGTGGCGATTACAGCGCCATCTGTTAGCGGCTTTTGTAACTATTATTTCAAACTGCTGTATAAACTTCTGACAGCTTTCACAATAAACATACCGTTTACTGCATTCCTCTATCGATGTTTGTTTTCGAGATATTTAATTTTGAAATCAGGGAGTCCTTTGCTGGACACCCTGTATATTACCAGTGTTAAAATGGACCGTTTACCAATTGCGGAAAAAGTCGATATCGTGTTGATGTGTGGCTATTGTGATCAAAATGCCCAACGGGCGTGTGCTATGTATGCTGCTCGGTATCCTGGACGACATCATCCAAGTGTCCGGACCGTTCGCCAGATAGTTACGTTATTTAAAGAAACAGGAAGTGTTCAGCCACATGCGAAACGTCAACCACGACCTGCAACAAATGATGATGCCCAAGTAGCTGTTTTAGCTGCTGTCGCGGCTAATCCGCAAATCAGTAGCAGACAAACTGCGCGAGAATCGGTAATCTCAAAAACATCGGTGTTGAGAATGCTACATCGACATCGATTGCACCCGTACCATATTTCTATGCACCAGGAATTGCTTGGCGACGACTTTGAACGTCGTGTACAGTTCTGCCACTGGGCACAAGAGTAATTATGGGAAGATGACAGATTTTTCGCACGCGTTCTATTTTGCGAAGAAGCGTCATTCACCGACAGCGGTAACGTAAACCGGCATAATATGCACTATTGGGAAACGGAAAATCCACGATGGCTGCGACAAGTGGAACATCAGCGACCTTGGCGGGTTAATGTATGGTGCGGCATTATGGGAGGAAGGATAATTGGCCCTCATTTTATCGACGGCAGTCTAAATGGTGCAATGTATGCTGATTTCCTACGTAATGTTCTACCGACGTTACTGCAAGATGTTTCACTGCATGACAGAATGGCGATGTACTTCCAACATGATGGATGTCCCGCACATAGCTCTCATGCGGTTAAAGCGGTACTGAATAGCATATTTCATGACAGGTGGATTGGTCGTCGAAGCACCATACCGTGGCCCACACGTTCACCGGATCTGACGTCCCCGGATTTCTTTCTGTGGGGAAAGTTGAAGGATATTTGCTATCGTGATCCACCGACAACGCCTGACAACATGCGTCAGCGCATTGTCAATGCGTGTGCGAACATTCCGGAAGGCGAACTACTCGCTGTTGAGAGGAATGTCGTTACACGTATTGCCAAATGCATTGAGGTTGACGGACATCATTTTGAGCATTTATTGCATTAATGTGGTATTTACAGGCAATCGCGCTGTAACAGCATGCGTTCTCAGAAATGATAAGTTCACTAGGGCACATATAGCACATTGGAACAACCGAAATGAAATGTTCAAACGTACCTACATTCTGTGATTTAATTTAAAAAACCTACCTGTTACGAACTATTCGTCTAAAATTGTGAGCCGTATGTTTGTGCTATTACAGCGCCGTCTATCAGAAAGCGAGAAAAGTGGTCCAAGAAGAACATTCGTATTTCTTCACGTACTACACGAATATGCAATAAAAAATGAGGGTTCCTATTAAAAAAAAAAGCAGTTGATATCCGTTTGACCTATGGCAGCGCCATCTAGCGGGCCAACCATAGCATCTCGTTTTCCCCTTCAAGCTAGACGAGTTTCGTTCTTTGTAGTTTTTTCGTTTGAAGCTTATTTCGCGAGATATTTGGCCCGGTCACGATCAACCGGCCATATCACAATGGGGAGGGGCACTATGAATATATAGTGCGGTACAGTAAGTTGGGAATGTGGATCTCACGGGAGGCGTGCCAGAAATAAATCCAAACAGTCGTACTATCCTCTGTGTCCTCGGTGGCTCAGATGGATAGAGGGTCTGCCAAGTAAGCATTCCGCGTTAAAAGTGTGTCAGTTCCCGCCGTGCAGCGATAATCACGTCGGAAACCTTTTCACAGGAGTCACCTGACAAGGGAACCTCCCCATTGCACCCCCCTCAGATTTAGTTGTAAGTTGGCACAGTAGATAGGCCTTGAAATACTGAACACAGATCAATCGAGAAAACAGGAAGAAGTTGTGTGGAACTATGAAAAAAATAAGCAAAATATACAAACTGAGTAGTCCATGTGCACGATACGCAACATCTAGGATAGTGTGAGCTCAGGAGCGCCGTGGTCCCGTGGTTAGCGTGAGCAGCTGCGGAACAAGAGGTCCTTGGTTCAAGCCTTCCCTCAAGTGAAAAGTTTACTTTCTTTATTTGCGCAAAGTTATGATCTGTCCGTTCGTTCATTGACGTCCCTGTTCACTGTAATAAGTTTAGTGTCCGTGTTTTGCGACCGCACCGCAAAACCGTGCGATTAGTAGACGAGGGGACGTGCCTCTCGAATGGGAACCGAAAACAGTTGATCGCAAGGTCGTAGGTCAACCGATTCCTCCACGGGACAACACGTCTGATACATTCTGTACGATACTGGTGACGGCATGTGCGTCACATGGCAGGATTATGTTGTCGACCCACCTAACTTGTACACTTGGCGAATGAGTAAAAAGATTCTTCTACCTTGCCCGATTTAGGTTTTCTTGTGGATGTGATAATCACTCCCAAAAAAGTGATGAAAACATAAGAGTTTGTCACATAAACTGCAACAAATGAATGCTACAGTTTCACAGTCGCACAGTTTTCCCTATGCTTTGTCAAAACAGATGTTTTTAACGTTTTCAAATTTTTCCGTTTGTAAACCGTCAGATCCTGCATATGTCCAAGCAAATCTGAACATATCCTGGAATTTTGGAGAGCGAAGTTGATTATGTGTCAGTACCTGAACTTTGATAATTGTCTCAAAATAAAAAAATAAACTTTTCACTCGAGGGAAGACTTGAACGAAGGACCTTTCGTTCCGCAGCTGCTCACGCTAACCACGGGACCATAGCGCTACTGAGCCCACAGTAACCTTGATGTTGCATATCTTGCGCATGGACTACTCAGTTTGTATATTTTGCTTATTTTTTTCATAATTCCAAACAACTTCTTCCTGTTTTCTCGATTGATCTGTGTTTAGTTTTTCAAGGCCTATCCACTTTGCCAACTTATAACTAAATCTGAGGGGGGTGCGATGGGGAGGTTCCCTTGTGAGCACTATGGGACTAAACATCTGAGGTTATAAGTCCCCTAGAACTTAGAACTACTTAAACCTAACTAACCTAAGCACATCACACCTCCATGCCCGACGCAGGATTCGAACCTGCGACCGTAGCAGTCACGCGGTTCCGGACTGAAGCGCCTAGAACCGCACGGCCACACCGGCCGGCGACTGTGACAGGAGAGGGATAACTTTATTTGTTTAGAAGTTATAATTGTAACTTTATGATTACCCTGGTACAAGGAGTAGATCACGGACGGCATTGGATGGAGCGTTCATTTGTAAGCGCCTCCAGCCCGGAAACGGAGGGTTCCAAATGATTGGAAAAGAGCACAGATAGTCCCAGTCTTCAAGAAGGGTCGTCGAGCAGATGCGCAAAACTATAGACCTATATCTCTGACGTCGATCTGTTGTAGAATTTTAGAACATGTTTTTTGCTCGAGTATCATGTCATTTCTGGAAACCCAGAATCTACTATGTAGGAATCAACATGGATTCCGGAAACAGCGATCGTGTGAGACCCAACTCGCTTTATTTGTTCATGAGATCCAGAAAATATTAGATACAGGCTCCCAGGTAGATGCTATTTTTCTTGACTTCCGGAAGGCGTTCGATACAGTTCCGCACTGTCGCCTGATAAACAAAGTAAGAGCCTACGGAATATCAGACCAGCTGTGTGGCTGAATTCAAGAGTTTTTAGCAAACAGAACACAGCATGTTGTTATCAATGGAGAGACGTCTACAGACGTTAAAGTAACCTCTGGCGTGCCACAGGGGAGTGTTATGGGACCATTGCTTTTCACAATATATATAAATGACTTAGTAGATAGTGTCGGAAGTTCCATGCGGCTTTTCGCGGCTGATGCTGTAGTATAGAGAAGTTGCTGCATTAGAAAATTGTAGCGAAATACAGGAAGATCTGCAGCGGATAGGCACTTGGTGCAGGGAGTGGCAACTGACCCTTAACATAGACAAATGTAATGTATTGCGAATACATAGAAAGAAGGATCCTTTATTGTATGATTATATGATAGCGGAACAAACACTGGTAGCAGTTACTTCTGTAAAATATCTGGGAGTATGCGTGCGGAACGATTTGAAGTGGAATGATCATATAAAGTTAATTGTTGGTAAGGCGGGTACCAGGTTGAGATTCATTGGGAGAGTGCTTAGAAAATGTAGTCTATCAACAAAGGAGGTGGCTTACAAAACACTCGTTGGACCTATACTTGAGTATTGCTCATCAGTGTGGGATCCGTACCAGGTCGGGTTGACGGAGGAGATAGAGAAGATCCAAAGAAGAGCGGCGCGTTTCGTCACAGGGTTATTTGGTAACCGTGATAGCGTTACGGAGATGTTTAATAAACTCAAGTGGCAGACTCTGCAACAGAGGCGCTCTGCATCGCGGTGTAGCTTGCTGTCCAGGTTTCGAGAGGGTGCGTTTCTGGATGAGGTATCGAATATATTGCTTCCCCCTACTTATACCTCCCGAGGAGATCACGAATGTAAAATTAGAGAGATTAGAGCGCGCACGGAGGCTTTCAGACAGTCGTTCTTCCCGCGAACCATACGCGACTGGAACAGGAAAGGGAGGTAATGACAGTGGCACGTAAAGTGCCCTCCGCCACACACCGTTGGGTGGCTTGCGGAGTATCAATGTAGATGTAGATGAAGACGATATGTGCAACAGGGCATTCGGGCAGTAGGAAATAGAATGGCCATCACACCAGAAAAAAAATAGAAAATGGTTTTAACGTATATGTGTGGATTGGAAGAAGGGCACAAGATACCGGAGAGGCAAATTCCGACGGAAAACTAAGCGGTCAGTAAACAAGTTTGCGTGACCGCCTCCACGCGTCTCAAGCGATCGGCGGGCTCGCAGGTAAACACACTTGTTTACAGCGCGTATCTCTTCAGGAACTGGCGGATAAGGCCGCTCAGTAGTGCCAGCAACAGAAGGGGAGGGGGTCTAGAGTCTGAAACGAAGGGGGAAAAAAAGTGTGCAGCCACGGAATGCCGGACATTTGCCACACTTGCCCCTTCGCCAGGTAGCTTGAGTAGCGATCCCTCAGGTAAGGGACGCCCTTCCTCGTACGTCTTCTGTCCGCTTTCAAACCGCCGTCTCCACATCTTACTCGATTCGACCAGTATGTAATGGACCTTCTTCGATATCTTGGCCAAATACAGAGCTTCTTTCGCGAAATCGAAATATTTATAACTTTTGGGAAACGAAAGCAATACCGACTATTATGTCAGTATGTAATTAGTTCTGCCAAGTATAAATATAAACCCCTCTGTCTGTACGGTAGCTTCCTTTCACGCTTACTGATTGCGATAGAGACAGTCCATCACCACAGGAGCAGCAAGAAAGGAACGATGTAAAGAGAATGCGAATGTACGCTAATCATTTCTTTTGGACCACTGTATTTGTGCCTTCTTTAATTACTGCAACTGCATGCCCAAAAGACAATAAGGAAAGTAGAAATGAGTATGTGAATGTTTGAAAAGAAGAACGACATAATCCATATTAATTTACTCTCTTAAATCCGATATCCGTTGCGGCAGAACATTAGTTAATAATGTGTAGCGCGACAATGTTCAAAACATGACTGAAAATACGTTCACTAAATAGAGATAAGAACATCTATGATTGACATGTCATCCATAGTCGACGTACAATTTTAAAATGTTAGAAATAAGGAAATGAAGTAATAGACAATGCAGTGCTTGTAACGTACGTTGTAGTTCTATATTGTTTAGCTCTGGTATTTACAGGGTCACAGAGAAAGCATCCTAGGTTTTGGAGGGAAAAGCCGTAATTGTAATGATCTGCACTACAACAGAAACAAGAAGCACAACTTAAGGAAAAATAATGTAACGTGTGTTCCAGCTCACAGGCGACATTCAAGCAGATAAAGTTCCTGAGACTTTGTATGCGCAGAGGTTATATTCGACAGCCGGAATAAATTAATAACTGGCGCCTTTTACCGACCCCCGGTCTCAGACGAAACAGTTGCTGAACTGTTCAAAGAAAACTTGAGTCTCATCGCAAATAGGTACCATAATCATACAATTATAGTTGGCAGTGATTTCAATCTACCATCCGTATGTTGACAAAAATACATTTTCAGACCCTATTGTAGATACAAAACAACTTCCGTAATTGTTCTAAATGCAATTTTTAAAAAATATTGTGAAGAATTAGTTCACGGGGCCATTCAAAATGTAAATGGTTACGAAAACACACTTGACCTCTTAGCCACAAATAATCCTGAGCATCACAGCGGATACAGGGATTAGTGAACACACAGTCGTAGCGAGGCTCAATTACGTAACAAAGAAATTCACCAAAACTAATCGCGAAATCTATCTATTTATAAAAGCAACTAAAATTCGGTTGACGTCTTTCTAAGAGACAATCTCCAATCCTTCTAAACTATGTAAGAGAACACCATTTGTGTCTTAAGTTCAAAGAAATAGTATCAACAGCACTCGAGAGATTCCTACCAAATAAATTAATAAGAGACGGAACTGATCCCCCATGGTGCACAAAACACGACGGAAAGCTGCTGCAGGAGCACCGAAAAAGCCACGTATAATTTAGACGAAGGCAAAATCTCCAAGATTGGCGAAGTTTCACTGAGGCTCGAAATTTGGTGCGGATTTCAATGCGAGATGCCTTTAATAGTTTCCATAACGAAAGTCTCTCTAGAAATGTGGCGGAAAATCCAAAGAGATTCTGGTTCTATGTTAAGTAAACCAGCGGGAAGGCTCAGTAAGCGATGAGGAGGAGGAGGGGGAGACAAGGGAGCAGGTCAAGTCGTGGCAAATGTCCTTACTCCCAGCTACGTCATTGTGCCCTGCTGCTTACGTATGCAGAACAATCCTGTGACGAACACAGCCTGAAGGGAACCACCAGTTGTGAACCTAAGCAGCGCCGGCCGCAGTGGCCGAGCGGTTCTAGGCGCTACAGTCTGGAACCGCGCGACCGCTACGGTCGCAGGTTCGAATCCTGCCTCGGGCATGGATGTGTGTGATGTCCTTAGGTTAGTTAGGTTTAAGTAGTTCTAAGTTCTAGGGGACTGATGACCTCCGATGTTAAGTCCCATAGTGCTCAGAGCCATTTGAACCTAAGCAGCAGTTCTCGCAACTCTTCCTCTAGCGGAACACCTCGAGATTCCTGCTACTTCGACCTTATTTATTTTAAGGTTGGTAAAATTTTTAAAATGAGAGAAACCTGGTTTTTTTCAGTCATTACTTCAATTTTAAATCATAACTGATAACACGAAAGTCATAATAAAATTTAGAACAATAATGAATATCGTCAAAAAGTTGAATTAAAACGTGTTATTCGCAAATTTTAGCGGGGCAGTTATTCGTTTCACGCGGAACGCCAGTGTTCTACGGAAGGCACTTTTGGAAATCCTGGTTTAGAGAGTCGGACTGCCATGTATAAAACAGCTGAATACGTCTGCTTGCGATAATCGAATGTAGTCGAACTATGTCGGCTGATGCTGAGGGAATTACGCTACTAGCTATTAAAATTGCTACACCAATAAGATGACGTGCTACAGACGCGATATTTAACCGACAGGAAGAAGATGCTGTGATACGGAAATGATTAGCTTTTCAGACCATTAACACAAGGTTGGCGCCGTTGGCGACACCTACAACGTGCTGACATGAGGAAAGTTTCCAACCGATTTCTCATACACAAACAGCAGTTGACCGGTGTTGCCTGGTGAAACGTTGTTGTGATGCCTTGTGTAAGGAGCAGAAATGCGTACCATCACGTTTCCGACTTTGATAAACGACGGATTGTAGCCTATCGCGATTGCGGTTTATCGTATCGCGACATTGCTGCTCGCGTTTTCGAGATCCAATGACTGTTAGCAGAATATGGAATCGGTGGGTTCAGGAGGGTAATGCTGTATCCCAACGACCTCATATCACTAGCAGTCGAGATGACAGGCATCTTATCCGCACGGCTGTAACGGATCGTGCAGCCACGTCTCGATCCCTGAGTCAACAGATGGGGACGTTTGCAAGACAACAACCATCTGCACGAACAGTTCGACGACGTTTGCAGCAGCACGGACTATCAGCTCGGAGACCGTGGCTGCGGTTACCCTTGACGCTGCATCAAAGACAGGAGCGCCTGCGATGGTGTACTCGACGACGAACCTGGGTGCACGAATTGTAAGACATAATAGTTTCGGATGAATCCAGGTTCTGTTTACAGCGTCGTGATGGTCGCATCCCTGTTTCGCGAAATCGCGGTGAACACACATTGGAAGCGTGTATTCGTCATCGCCATACTGGTGTATCATCCGGCGTGATGGTATGGGGTACCGTTGGTTACACGTCTCGGTCACCTCTTGTTCGCGTTAACGGCACTTTGAACAGTGGACGTTACATTTCAGATATGTTACGACCCGTGGCTCTACGCTTCATTCGATCCCTTCGAAACCCTACATTTCAGCAGGATAATGCATGACCGCATGTTGCAAGTCCTGTACGGGCCTTTCTGGATACAGAAAATGTTCGACTGCTGCCTTGGCCAGCACATTCTCCAGATCTCACACCAACTGAAAACGTCTGGTCAATGGTGGCCGTGCAACTAGTTCGTCACAATACGCCAGTCACTACTCTTGATGAACTGTGGTATTGTGTTGAAGCTGCATGGGCAGCTGTACCTGTACACGCCATCCAAGCTCTGACTCAAAGCCCAGGCGTATCAAGGCCGTTATTACGGCCAGAAGTAGTTGTTCTTGGTACTGACTTCTCAGGATCTATGCACCGAAATTGCGTGAAAATTTAATCACATTTCAGTTCTAGTATATTTGTCCAATGAATACCTGTTCATCATCTGCGCTTCTTCTTGTTGTAGCAATTTTAATGGCCAGTAGTATATTCAATAAAAGATTTTTTTGTGAATTTTGTCGCATTACTTATGGCACGCACCTTGTATATACCGCGTGGGTGATGTAATGGGTGTACGTGAACCAGCCTGTAGCTACAGATATGCACGCTTGGGGCGCTGGTGCACAAGTGTACGCTTTAGGCGCATCGTGTAATAGCGGCGTTTATTGGACATTTCCTTCCCGTTTAGGACCATACTACCAACTCTGAAAGCTGCCTACACTACAATCTTAGCAACAACAGTATATCTACATGTATTGAAAAACCGATTGTTCCAGCAATAAGAGCGAACCGCACTCTGGGATGAAGAGATTATGTACAGTCGTGGACAAAACGAGCGAGACCCCTCGCCTTTTCGTTATGCTGACCCGCACAGCTTTAAAGTCTGGTACACAGCATAACAGGTAAGGCGACGAAGAGCTACCAACATACTATGCACAGGCGTGAAATTGACGAACTATCCGAACTTTGTCAGACTGTTTTCAATCATATGTAAGACTATACGAGGGTTGGAACTTAAATAGTGGCAACTATTTATTCACAAGCGATACAAAAGTGTTTCATGTTTGCACCTGTTACTGTCCTTCAAAGTAGTCACCAGCGTTGTGTAGAACCCGTTGCCGTTACTCGCTAATAACAGTATTTTGTTATTTCGGTAAACATCCCGAATGATTGTCACATAAGCGGTGACATAAAGGTAGAAAATTCATGTTTTAGAGTCCAGAAAGCTCTATGCATCAGAAACTGCACATCATTTCGCCATTTTCATTGCGAAATTGCCGGCTCATTCATGTCTGGGGTAATAATAGAGGGCTGTTTGCCTGGGTTGTCTGCTAGCACAGTGAAAGGTGTTTGCTACTGCAAGGGAGGTCTGGTTTGTTTTCGGTTCTAATCTCGATGGAGGCAGATGGACTACCAGTAAAGGAATTCTAAGAAATTCTCGCGCCCCCAATACGTTTTATATCTACATTTATTCTGTACTAGCGCCTTGTGGATGTCAGTATGAAACTCTTGCAGAATTTCATACTTGTTATTGCCTTCCTTTTTCCGATTCTGTCAATTATTGAATTGGCTTACGTGTGGCACTGAATGATTTTTAACTGAATTTCGTTATGAATGTTCACGCATAGCTAAATTTGCACACTTTCTTGGTAGGTGAGTAACGGTAATCCACTATGACTGGTCTGAAAGTTGACGCAAACCGTTTCTCGGCCGAATCCGCACAATATGTTGCTAGTTCGTAACGATCTGAGGTACTTTGTCTTACTAGAACAGTTGTGTTATCTCGATAAGCTGAAATTAAAAAAAAAAAAATGGTTCAAATGGCTCAGAGCACTATGGGACTTAACATCTGAGGTCATCAGTCCCCTAGAACTTAGAACTACTTAAACGTAACTAACCTAAGGACTTTGCAAAAACAGACATAATGTCTTATGGGATAACAGCAATCAGTGATTTTATAATGTTACTTTAAATCCGTCTTGATTGCAAATTTTTTATTATTCATATGACCGGTTTCGGTTCATTCAGAACCATCTTCAGATCTGATATTTAAGTTACAGGAGTAACCCGTCCAATTCAGCAACTTTCACATGCTACGTCACATAAAATGTGAAAGTTGCTGAATTGGACGGGTTACTCCTGTAACTTAAATATCAGATCTGAAGATGGTTCTGAATGAACCGAAACCTGTCATATGAATAATAAAAATTTGCAATCAAGACGGATTTAAAGTAACATTATAACCTAAGGACATCACACACAGCCGTGCCCGAGGCAGGATTCGAACCTGCCACCATAGCGGTCGCGCGGTTCCAGACTGAAGCTCCTAGAACCGCTCAGCCACCAGTGGCTGGCTAGCTGAAATTCATTTTTATTAGTACAGTTCATACTAATTAGCGTTTCTTCTTTCATTTATATCTTATATTTAAATGTTGTGTTTAACACATTAATCAGCATTAATATCGTCCTAGACATGATTGGAAACAGTCTATCCCGGGTTCGATTCCCGGCGGGGTCAGGGATTTTCTCTGCCTCGTGATGGCTGGGTGTTGTGTGATGTCCTTACGTTAGTTAGGTTTAAGTAGTTCTAAGTTCTAGGGCACTGATGACCATGGATGTTAAGTCCCATAGTGCTCAGAGCCATTTGAACCATTTTGAAACAGTCTAACAAAGTTAGGATAGTGTGTCAATTTCACGCCTGTGCATAGTATGTTGGTAGCACTTCGTCGCCTTACCTGTTATGCTGTGTAGCAGACATTAAAGCTGTGCGGATCAGCATAACGAAAAGGCGAGGGGTCTCACTCGTTTTGTCCACGACTGTACACGAGAGGAAATCGTGGCGCCCTGCCCAAACAAGTGAGAAAGGGAACCAAAAAAATAACAAAAAAACAGAGAGCGCCGGAGGGACAGACAGACAGCAAAAGGAAGACAGTAGTGTTGCGTCAGGAGGACAGGCCGCGAGTCAGCGACCGCTGCACGGCTGACGCGTCAGCACGTATCAGCAGCTGGCGCTGCCAGAATCCCACGTCTGGGGCTTATCTGCGCCCTGTGGCAGCAGAATCTGGGCCAGGCCGGCTGTGGGCAGACATTGAGAGAGAGAGAGAGACAGAGAGACACAGAGAGGCAAAGTACCGCCGCCACGCTGGAGGCGGCCGGCTTCCAGGAACTCCCCGCTAGCTCGCCATTAACTGCCCCGCGATAACGGGCGTGCGTGCGCGCCGCGTCAGCCAATCCGCTCCCACCCAGTTTTAATTTGCCAGGAAGTTTCATATCAGCGCGCACTCCGCTGCAGAGTGAAAATCTCATTCTGGAAACATCCCCCAGGCTGTGGCTAAACCATGTCTCCGCAATATCCTTTCTTTCAGGAGTGCTAGTACTGCAAGGTTCGCAGGAGAGCTTCTGTGAAGTTTGGAAGGTAGGAGACGAGGTACTGGCAGAAGTAAAGCTGTGAGGACGGGGCGTGAGTCGTGCTTGGGTAGCTCAGTTGGTAGAGCACTTGCCCGCGAAAGGCAAAGGTACCGAGTTCGAGTCTCGGTCGGGCACACAGTTTTAATCTGCCAGGAAGTTTCATATCAGCGCACACTCCGCTGCAGAATGAAAATTTAATTCTGAATCCGCTTGCGCTCCCAAGTGCCAGGGTTATACTAGCCACAAGCTACGACACGGTCGCTAACTGAACACCGACCCGAATAGATAAAAAATTTCCTTTACTTCACATCTGTGGTTATAAATAATCAGACTACTGGTTTCGGTCTATAATGCCATCTTCTGACCTGTTTTACAAAAACATGTCCTAATATACTGAAGCCGTAGTGGCATCGTCAAATGCTCAACAATAAATCAGCGCCAGCATTGTTAAGTACATACATGGTGTTACAAAAAGGTACGGTCAAACTTTCAGGAAACATTCCTGACACACAAAGAAAGAAAATATGTTATGTGGACATGTGTCCGGAAACGCTTGCTTTCCATGTTAGAGCTCATTTTATTACTTCTCTTCAAATCACATTAATCGTGGAATGGAAACACACAGCAACAGAACGTACCAGCGTGACTTCAAACACTTTGTTACAGGAAATGTTCAAAATGTCCTCCGTTAGCGAGGATACGCGCATCCACCCTCCGTCGCATGGAATCCCTGATGCGCTGATGCAACCCTGGAGAATGGCGTATTGTATCACAGCCGTCCACAATACGAGCACGAAGAGTCTCTACATTTGGTATCGGGGTTGCGTAGACAAGAGCTTCCAAATGCCCCCATAAATGACACGGTTGAGGTCAGGAGAGCGTGGAGGCCACGCAATTGGTCCGCCTCTACCAATCCGTCGGTCACCGAATCTGTTGTTGAAAAGCGTACGAACACTTCGACTGAAATGTGCAGGAGCTCCATCATGCATGAACCACATGTTGTGGCGTACTTGAAAAGGCACATGTTCTAGCAGCACAGGTAGAGCATCCCGTATGAAATCGTGATAACGCTCCATGGAGCGTAGGTGGAAGAACATGGGGCCCAATCCAGACATCACCAACAACGCCGGCCCAAACGTTCACAGAAAATCTGTGTTGATGACGTGATTGCACAACTGCGTGCGGATTCTCGTCAGCCCACACATGTTGATTGTGAAAATTTACAATTTGATCACGTTGGAATGAAGCCTCATCCGTAAAGAGAACATTTGCACTGAAATGAGGATTGACACATTGTCGGGTGAACCATTCGCAGAAGTGTACCCGTGGAGGCCAATCAGCTGCTGATAGTGCCTGCACACGCTGTACACGGTACGGAAACAACTGGTTCTCCCGTAGCACTCTCCATGCAGTGACGTGGTCAACGTTACCTTGTACAGCAGCAACTTCTCTGACGCTGACATTAGGGTTATCGTCAACTGCACGAAGAATTGCCTCGTCCATTGCAGGTGTCCTCGTCGTTCTAGGTCTTCCGCAGTCGCGAGTCATAGGCTGGAATGTTCCGTGCTCCCTAAGACGCCGATCAATTGCTTCGAACGTCTTCCTGTCGGGACACCTTCGTTCTGGAAAACTGTCTCGATAGAAACGTACCGCGCCACGGCTATCGCCCCGTGCTAATCCATACATCAAATGGGCATCTGCCAACTCCGCATTTGTAAACATTGCACTGACTGCAAAACCACGTTCGTGATGAACACTAACCTGTTGATGCTACGTACTGATGTGTTTGATGCTAGTACTGTAGAGCAATGATTCGCATGTCAACACAAGCACCGAAGTCAACATTACCTTCCTTCAATTGGGCCAACTGGCGGTGAATCGGGGAAGTACAGTACATACTGACGAAACTAAAATGAGCTCTAACATGGAAATTAAGCGTTTCCGGACACATGTCCACATAACATCTTTTCTTTATTTGTGTGTGAGGAATGTTTCCTGAAAGTTTGGCCGTACCTTTTTTTAACACCCTGTATGCATTCTACTATATACAAGTCATCTTGTTCATAGCAGTACTATACAAAACAAACTGTGGGCAGGCATGCTCTTATTAAGTGATACACACTCTGTGATCAAAAACATACGTTTTTCATATCAGGTGCACTGTGCTACCAACCTACTGCCAGGTACTCCACATCAGCGACCTCAGTAGTCATCAGACATCCTGAGAGGGTCATCAGACATCCTGAGAGAGCAGAATGGGGCTCTCCGCGGAACTCGCGGACTTCGAACGTGGTCAGGTGATTGGGTATCACTTGTCATACGTCTGCACGCGAGATTTCTCACTTCTAAACATCCCTAGGTCCACTGTTTGCGATGTGATATTGAAGTGGAAACGTGGAGGGACACGTACAGCACAAAAGCGTACAGGCCGACCTCGTCTGTTGACTGACAGAGACCACCGACAGTTGAAGAGGGTCGTAATGTGTAATCGGCAGACATCTATCCAGACCATCGCACAGGAATTCCAAACTGCATCAGGATCCACTGCAAGTACTATGACAGTTAGGCGGGAGGTGGGAAAACTTGGATTTCGTGGTCGAGCGGCTGCTCATAAGCCAGACATCGCGCCAGTAAGTGCCAAACGACGCCTCGCTCGGTGTAAGGAGCGTAAACATTGGACCATTGAACAGTGGAAAAACGTCGTCTGGAGTGAAGTATCACGGTACACAATGTGGCGATCCGATGGCAGGGTGTGGGTATGGCGAATGCCCGGTGAACGTCATCTGCCAGCGTGTGTAGTGCCAACAGTAAAATTCGGAGGCGGTGGTGTTACGGTGTGGTCGTGTATTTCATGGTGGGGGCTTGCACCCCTTGTTGTTTGGTGTGGCACTATCACAGCACAGGCCTACAGTGATGTTTTAATCACCTTCTTGCATCCCACTGTTGAACAGCAATTCGGTGATGGCGATTGCATCTTTCAACACGATCGAGCACCTGTTCATAATGCACGGACTGTGGCGCAGTGGTAACACGACGATAACATCCCTGTAATGGACCGGCCTGCACAGAGTCCTGACCGGAATCCTGTAGAACATCTTTGGGGTGTTTTGGAACGCCGACTTCGTGCCAGGCCTCACCGACCGACATCGTCCTCAGTGCAGCACTCCGTGAAGAATGGGCTGCCATTCCCCAAGAAACCTTCCAGCACCTGACTGAACGTTTGCCTGCGAGAGTGGCAGCTGTCATCAAGGCTAAGGGTTGGCCAACACCATATTGAATTCCAGCATTGCCGGTGGAGGGCGCCACAAACTTGTTAGTAATTTTCAACCAGGTGTCCGCTTACTTTTAATCACATAGTGTATGAGCAGTCGTTCATATTCGCTTCTGTGAAACACGTCCCTTCTGCTGAACAAGAGTTCGTAGCTCTTCAAGGTGTGCATTTTACACGACGTGGTACTACTCATTTTTGTTTAGCTTTTCGTCCTCCGAAAATATGGAAAACAAAGCACTTAGAGTAGAAGAGACTTGTTTCACAGTATTGTATTGTATTGTACGTTAACCGGGCACCTAGAAACGACGGAGAGGCTCCGTCCTCGCCACAGCCGCAGTGGTCCACAACCCCACGACGACTGCCGCAGTGCACTTCACCCCTCCCCCGCCCCACACCCAACCCGGGGTTATTGTGCGGTTCGGCCCCCAGTGAACCCCCCCCCCCCCCCCCCCCCCCCCCCCCAGGGAACGTCTCAGACCAGACGAGTGTAACCCCTATGTTTGCGTAGTAGAGTAATGGTGGTGTACGCGTACGTGGAGAACTTGTTTGCGCAGCAATCGCCGACATGAAGTGTACCTGAAGCGGAATAAGGGGAACCAGCAGAAATTCGCCGAGGCAAATAGAAAACCGCCTAAAACCATCCACAGACCGGGCGGCTCACCGCACCTCGACACAAGTCCGCCGGCCGGAAAGTGTTGTTGGCTTGGTTGATACAGGGGAGGGGACCAAACAGCCAGGTCATCGGTCGCATAGGATTAAGGAAAGATGGGAAGGAATGCAGCCTTCCTATTTCAAAGGACCCAGCCCAGCATTTGCCTTAAGCGATTTAGGGAAACCACGGGAAACCTAAATCACGATGGCTGGACGTGGGTTTGACACGTCGTTCTCCCGAATGCGATTCCAGTGTGCTAGCCACTGCGCCACTTCACTCGGAGAAGAAAGTGTGGTGAGTAAGGGTTGTAGAGGCAGATCAAGCTTGAGTACAGCAAAGGGAAAGAACAGTTTGTAGGTTGCATGTGATCAGAAGTATGTGGACTCCTGGCTCAGCCGTGCGGTTCTAGGCGCTGCAGTCTGGAACCGCGAGACCGCTACGGTCGCAGGTTCGAATCCTGCCTCGGGCATGGACGTGTATGATGTCCTTAGGTTAGTTAGGTTTAAGTAGTTCTAAGTTCTAGGGGACTAATGACCTCAGAAGTTGAGTCCCATAGTTCTCAGAGCCATTTGAACCATTTTTGAACTCCTGGCTGAAAATTACTTACAGGTTCGTGGCGCCCTCCATCTGGTTGGTTGGTTGGTTGTTTTGGGGAAGGAGACCAGACAGCGAGGTCAACGGTCTCATCGGATTAGGGAAGGACGGGGAAGGAAGTCGGCCGTGCCCTTTGAAAGGAACCATCCCGGCATTTGCCTGGAGCGGTTTAGGGAAATCACGGAAAACCTAAATCAGAATGGCCGGACGCGGGATTGAACCGTCGTCCTCCCGAATGCGAGTCCAGTGTCTAACCAGCCCTCCATCTGTAACGCTGGAATTCAATATGGTGTTGGCCCACCCTTAGCCTTGATGACAGCTTCCACTCTCGCAGGCATACGTTCAGTCAGGTGCTGGAAGGTTTCGTGGGGAATGGCAGCCCAATCTTCGCAGAGTACTGCAATGAGGACACGTATCGACGTCGGTCGGTGAGGCTTGGCGTGAAGTCAGCGTTCGAAAACATCCCAAAGTTGTCGTATAGGATTCAGGTCAGGACTCTGTGCAGGCCAGCCCGTTACAGGGATATTCCCGTGTAACCACTCCGCCACAGGCCGTAAATTATGAATAGATGCTCGATCGTGTTGAAAGATGTAATCGGCATTCCCGAATTGCTCTTCAACACTGGGACGCACGAAGGTGCTTAAAACATCAATGTAGGCCTGTGCTGTGATAGTGCCACGCTAAAAACAAGGGGTGCAAGCCTCCTCCATGAAAAACACGACCGCCGGCCGGGGTGGCCGTGCGGTTCTAGGCGCTACAGTCTGTAACCGCGCGACCGCTACGGTCGCAGGTTCGAATCCTGCCTCGGGCATGGACGTGTATGATGTCCTCAGGTTAGTTAGGTTTAAGTAGTTCTAAGTTCTCGGGGACTGATGACCTTGGAAGTTAAGTCCCATAGTGATCAGAGGCTTTTGAGCGAAAAACACGTCCACACCGTAACACCACCGCCTTCGAGTTTCACTGTTGGCACTACACACGCTGGCAGATGACGTTCACCGAGCATCGGATCGCCACATTGTGTACCGTGATTCCTCACTCCACACTACGCTTTTTCCAGTGTTCGACCGTCCAGTATTTACGCTCCTTACACTAAGCGAGGCGTCGTTTGGCATTTACCGGCGTGATGTGTGGCTTATGAGCAGCCGCTCGACCGTGAAATCCAAGTTTTCTCACCTCCCAACTAACTGTCATAGTGTTAATGTGGATCCTGACGCAGTGTGGAATTCCTGTGTGACAGTCTGGATAGATGTCTGCCTATTACACATTACGACCCTCTTCAACTGTCGGCGGTCTCTGCCAGTCAACAGACGAGGTCGGCCTGTACGCTTTTGTGCTGCACGTGTCCCTTCACGTTTCCACTTCACTGTCACATCATGAACAGTGGAGCGAGGGATGTTTATGAGTATGGAAATGTCTCGTACAGACGCATGACACAAGTGACACCCAATCACCTGACCACGTTCAAAGGCTGTGAGTTCTGTGGAGCGCCCCATTCTGCTATCTGATGATGTGTAATGACTACTGAGGTCACTGATATGGAGAAGGTGGCAGTAGGTAGCAACACAATTGATGTAATATGAAAAACGTATGTTTTTAGGGGTGTCAAGAGGTATCGTGTAGCATGGAGAGCTACACCATACCAGCCTTGTGAGTCAAGACAGCAAAGACAATAACAACATTTATGTTATAGGGTCGTCTTAAATGCTGGTACGGAGTAGTTACGACCTTCCCAATCGTTCTCTGTAAAGCGGACATCTGCTACATTCTAAAGGCAGCGCCGCGCGGTTAGAGCAGGAAGTGCAGGCTGCCTGGCAAAAACAAGGTGCGCCCACTGATTGCGACATTCTGCGTGACTTGCAGCTCAATCACTGTCAGTCTGCTGAAGGGCGGGCATTCGTCATAGTAGGTGTGACTGGCCGCCGCTACTTCCTGGATATGACAGCACTCGCTATGCCCCAGGGACACTAGCGCTTCCCGGTAGAAGCTAGCCAGGAACCGGCCACTAGATTGTGTAGATCATCGCAGAAGGCCGTTGCCCACAGCGCCACAAAAAGGCGCAAGCCTTGTGCGGGCCAAACAGCGGCGAATGCACAGTGGCTGGAGTGTCTGGAGTGGCTGGAGGCATCTAGTGTCGACCGATGAGTCGCAGTTTCGCCTCTTTTCAAATGGCGCTGGGCGTCCAGTGTAGTGAAGTCCCACTGAGGTGCCTCAACAGAAGTGTACAGAAGGTGTGGTTCACACCAGAGGGGGCTCTGGGATGTTATACGGGTATTTTTCGTACTACGACTTGGACAGGAATAGTACACTAAACTAAACTCCACCTGAAGAGGCCACGAAGGCCCAACGGTGCCGACCGACCGCCGTGTCATCCTCAGCCCACAGGCGGCACTGGATGAGGATACAGAGGGGCATGTGGTTAGCACACTGCTCTCCCAGCCGTTGTCAGTTTTCGTGACCGTTGTCGCTACTCCTCAATCAACTAGCTCCTCAATTGGCCTCACAAGGGCCCAGTGCACCCCACTTGCCGACAGCACTCGGCAGACCCGGACAGTGACCAATCCAAACAGCAGTCGGCAGGCCGGGACGGTGACCAATCCAAATAGCACTCGGCAGGCCCGGATGGTGACCAATCCAAACAGCACTCAGCAAGCCGGGACGGTGACCAATCCAAACAGCACTCGGCAGGCCAGGATGGTGACCAATCCAAACAGCACTCGGCAGGCCGGGATGGTGACCAATCCAAACAGCACTCGGCAGGCCGGGATGGTGACCAATCCAAACAGCACTCGGCAGGCCGGGACGGTGACCAATCCAAACAGCACTCGGCAGGCCGGGACGGTGACCAATCCAAACAGCAGTCGGCAGGCCCGGACGGTGACCAATCCAAACAGCAGTCGGCAGGCCCGGACGGTGACCAATCCAAACAGCAGTCGGCAGGCCCGGACGGTGACCAATCCAAACAGCAGTCGGCAGGCCCGGACGGTGACCAATCCAAAAAGCAGTCGGCAGGCCGGGACGGTGACCAATCCAAACAGCATTCGTCAGGCCCGGACGGTGACCAATCCAAACAGCACTCGGCAGGCCTGGACGGTGACCAATCCAAACAGCAGTCGGCAGGCCCGGACGGTGACCAATCCAAAAAGCAGTCAGCAGGCCGGGACGGTGACCAATCCAAACAGCACTCGTCAGGTCCGGACGGTGACCAATCCAAACAGCACTCGTCAGGCCGGGATGGTGACCAATCCAAACAGCACTCGGCAAGCCGGGACGGTGGCCAATCCAAACAGCACTCGGCAAACCGGGACGGTGACCAATCCAAACAGCACTCGTCAGGCCCGGACGGTGACCAATCCAAACAGCACTCGTCAGGCCGGGATGGTGACCAATCCAAACAGCACTCGTCAGGCCGGGATGGTGACCAATCCAAACAGCACTCGTCAGGCCGGGATGGTGACCAATCCAAACAGCACTCGGCAAGCCGGGACGGTGGCCAATCCAAACAGCACTCGGCAAACCGGGACGGTGACCAATCCAAACAGCACTCGTCAGGCCCGGACGGTGACCAATCCAAACAGCACTCGTCAGGCCGGGATGGTGACCAATCCAAACAGCACTCGTCAGGCCGGGATGGTGACCAATCCAAACAGCACTCGTCAGGCCGGGATGGTGACCAATCCAAACAGCACTCGGCAGGCCGGGATGGTGACCAATCCAAACAGCACTCGGCAGGCCGGGATGGTGACCAATCCAAACAGCACTCGTCAGGCCGGGATGGTGACCAATCCAAACAGCACTCGGCAAGCCGGGACGGTGGCCAATCCAAACAGCACTCGGCAAACCGGGACGGTGACCAATCCAAACACCACTCGGCAGGCCTGGACGGTGACCAATCCAAACAGCACTCGGCAAGCCGGGACGGTGGCCAATCCAAACAGCACTCAGCAAGCCGGGACGGTGACCAATCAGAGTGCTGGCCGAGCCAAACACTGCTTCTCTTCAGTGATCTCACGAGAACTGGTGTTAGCACCGCGGCAGGTCTGTTGGCACAGTGATGAGACTGTGAAGTGGAAATGTGAAGGAAGAACCAGAGCTAAACCAAGACCAGGAACACTCCATGGACAGCTGGACAGGCACCGTCCACTACTGTGGAGGGTGGTTGTAAAAAATAGTACGAAATCAGCGGAAAGAATCACTTGTTAGTACCAAAGTGATACCAGCAGTCCATATTTGTGTAGGCAGTTAAATCGAATGGGTTACAATGGTTGGATAGCTCCCTGTGAGCCACACATTGCTCTAGTCGACACTAAGCGATCCTTGAGGTGGTGTAAAGACTGACAGCACTGGACAGTGGATGACTGGGACGTGTGACTTGGAGTGACGGCCGCGCTGTAGGCTGTGGCAAGGCGATGGAAGGGTTTGGAGTTGTGGAATGCCTAGAGTACACTACCTGCCATCACGTGTATTGCGAGCAGTTAAATATGGAGGTGGTGGTGTTACTGTATGGGGGTTTTGTTAGGGTGTGGTCCCCTTATTCGTAAGTGCGGAGTGATATGAACACATTTTACGGCACAGTGAACTATGTACAATAAAGAAACAGTTTGGAAACGATCATTGTTTCTATGAGCAAGAAAATCCACTGTGTTGTAACTGGTGAGGCAGTGGTTTTCGGATGTTGTTGTTGTTGTTGTTGTTGTTGTCTTCAGTACTGAGACTGTTTTGATGCAGCTCTCCATGCTACTCTATCCTGTGCAAGCTTCTTCATCTCCCAGTACCTACTGCAACCTACATCCTTCTGAATCTGCTTAGTGCATTCAAAAATGGTTCAAATGGCTCTGAGCACTATGGGACTTAACATCTATGGTCATCAGTCCCCTAGAACTTAGAACTACTTAAACTTAACTAACCTAAGGACATCACACAACACCCAGCCATCACGAGGCAGAGAAAATCCCTGACCCCGCCGGGAATCGAACCCGGGAACCCGGGCGTGGGAAGCGAGAACGCTACCGCACGACCACGAGATGCGGGCTTTAGTGCATTCACCTCTTGGTCTCCCTCTACGATTTTTACCCCCCCACACTTCCCTCTGATATTAAATTGGTGGTCCATTGATGCCTCAGAATATGTCCTACCAAGGGATCCCTTCTCCTAGTCAAGTTGTGCCACAAACTCCTCCCAAATTCTATTCAATACCTCCTCATTAGTTATGTGATCTACCCATATAATCTTCAGCATTCTTGTGTAGCACCACATTTCGAAAGCTTCTATTCTCTTCTTGTCCAAACTATTTATCGTCCATGTTTGTATTCCAACAACCATACAGTAAAGCTGCATGCCCTTCGGAAAAATTATGGCTGTGATTTCCCCTTGCTTTCAGCGATTCGCATTACCAGCACAGCAAGGCCGTTTTGGTTAGTGTTACAAGGCCAGATCAGTCAGTCATCCAGACTGTTGCCCCTGCAACTGCTGAAAAGGCTGCTGCCCGTGTTCAAATGTTCAAAATGTTCAAATGTGTGTGAAATCTTATGGGACTTAACTGCTAAGTTCATCAGTCCCTAAGCTTAGACACACACCCCAGGAGAACCACACACACACTCATGCCCGAGGGAGGACTCAAACCTCTGCCAGGACCAGCCGCACAGTCCATGACTGCAGCGCCTTAGCCCGTTTGGCTAATCCTGCACTGCCCATCTTCAGGAACCACACGTTTGTCTGGCCTCTCAACAGATACCCTCCATTGTGGTTGCACCTACGGTAATGCTATCTGTATTGCTGAGGCACGCAAGCCTCCCCACTAGTGGCAAGGTCCATGGTTCGTGGTTCATGGTGGTGCGGAAATGGACTAGCCTGCCCAGAGTCCCAACCTCAATCCAAAGCAACATCTGAGGGGTGGCTTAGGATGTCAATGTCGCTGCAAACCTAAGTGTCCGACTTTGCTGCTTCCCCAGGTTTCGGCTGGTGAGGAAGAATGGTTTACCAGTCCTCCAAAGATATTCAGGCATCTCACTGAAAGTGTCGCAGCAGTGATCAAGCATCATAAGGATGAAGGGTGGCTGGTTGGATGATTTGGGGGAGAGGACCAAACAGTGGAGTCATTGGTCTCAAGGGCAGAGAGTTGACAAGGGATGTCTTAGAATGTTGCCGGCCGAAGTGGCTGTGTGGTTCTGGCACTGCAGTCTGGAACCGTGAGACCGCTATGGTCGCAGGTTCGAATCCTGCCTCGGGCATGGATGTGTGTGATGTCCTTAGGTTAGTTAGGTTTAACTAGTTCTAAGTTCTACGGGACTAATGACCTCAGAAGTTGAGTCCGATAGTGCTCAGAACCATTTGAACCATTTTTTAGAATCTCGACGTCGCTCTCCAGATGTGTCCAAGCTATGCTTCCCCTGGTGTCGGCTCTTGAGGAAGTATGGGTTGCCATTCCTCCACAGACATTCAGGCACCTCGCTGAAAGCGTCGCCAGCAGTGTTCAAGCCATCATAATGGCGAGGGGTTGGTTGATTTGGGGGAAGAGACCAAACAGTGAGGTCATTGGTCTGAAGGGCAGAGAGTTGACAAGGGATGTCTTAGAATGTCGACGTCACTGTCCAGATCTAAATGTCTAAGCTATGCTTCGCCTGGTTTCGGTTCTTGGGGAAGAATGGATTACCATTCCTCCAAAGATATTCAGGCACCCCATTGAATGTGTCCCTAGCAGTGTTCAAGCCATCATAAGGGCGAAGGGTTGGTTGGTTGGTTGATTTTGGAGAGAGGGCCAGTGAGGTCATCAGTCTCAAGGGCAGAGAGTTGACGAGGGATGTCTTAGAATGCCGACATTGCTTACCAGTCTTAAGCGTGCAAGCTATGCTTGCCCTGGTTTCGACTGTTAAGGAAGAATGGGTTGCCATTCCTCCACAGACATTCAGGTACCTCACTGAAAGCGTCCCCAGCAGTGTTCAAGCCATCATAAGGGCGAAGGGTTGGTTGGTTGGATGATTTGGGTGAGAGATCCAAATAGGGAGGTAATAGGTCTCAAGGGCAGGGAGCTGATGAGGGATGTCTTAGAACGCCGACATTGCTTACCAGTCCTAAGCGTGCAAGCTATGCTTGCCCTGGTTTCGACTGTTGAGGAAGAATGGGTTACCATTCCTCCAGAGACATTCAGGTACCTCACTGAAAGTGTCCCCAGCAAGCCATGATAACGGCGAAGGGTTGGTTGATTTGGGATTTGGGGGAGGGGACCAAACAGCGAGGTCATATGTCCCAAGGGCAAAGGGTTGACACACCACGTATTAATGTCCAGTAACAGCTGTCCAGATGATCTGGTACTGTATATCTGACACACAGGATCCATCCTCACACTTTGGAGATGGTCGGGCGACTGCCATTACTTGTGTGCAAACAAAAATTCGCCACTACAGTATTTGATAGTTGCACGGTGTCCTTGTTTCAATACATTGACCCTATAGAGGCGTCTTGGGGAACGAGACGAGAGGAGGGGGGGCGGGCAGACAAGAAAAGTGCGTGAGTGTGTTTACAGCGGTGGCTGGTGAATGGTGTCGCCATTCATGCGCCAGCCGGTCGCGTCAATGGCCGGTCGCTGGCGCCAGCTTAATGGCGCCACTTACGCAAAGAGGCCCCGCTATCTGCTGGTCTGACGCCATCTCAAGGACCGCGCGTCCTGCTTGCCACTCACTTCGTCAGATAAGGGCGACGGCGCGTCAGAGGCTCGAGCCGCGGGTCACTCGGCGGTCACTGGGAGGGCGCCCCACCAACCGGCGACAACTGGATCGCCGTCCTCGAGGCGAGGCGAGGAGAGGAAGCGCCGTCGCAGTCACAGTCGGCGCGCAGTCGCTCCAGCTGGCCCCGTCTCGCTGTTCGCGGGCTGACCCCTCCAGTTGAGAAATTTACTCACGCCGTGTTGCGTCACCGTCCCCGAACTGGATCCGCGATTTATTGGAGGATGGGCCTGGCGATGAAGTGTTGCTCCACGCCAATGGTACGCAGTATTTCTTGAACATGTTGTCAGTTCGAATGTAACAAACTTTCTTGAGACTGAGAAACTTAAGTCCCCGAATCAGTATGGTTTTAGGAACAATCTACATCTACATGGATACTCTGCAAATCACATTTAAGTGCCTGGAAGAGGGTTCATCGAACCACCTTGACAATTCTCTATTATTCCGATCTTGTATAGCGCGCGGAAAGAATCAACGCCTATATCTTTCCGTACGAACTCTGATTTCCCTTACTTTATCTTGGTGATCGTTCCTCTCTATGTAGGTCGGTGTCAACAAAATATTTTCGCATTCGCAGGAGAAAGTTGGAGATTGGAATTTCGTGAGAAGACTCCGTCGCAACGAAAAACGCCTCTCTTGTAATAATTTCCAGCCGAAATCCTGCATCATTTCTGTGACCCTCTCTCCCATATTTGGCGATAATACAAAGCGTCCTGCCTTCTTTGAATTGTTTCGATGTACTCCGTAAGTCCTACCTGGTAAGGATCCCACACCGCGCAGCAGTATTCTAAAAGAGGACACACCAGCGTAGTGTAAGCAGTCTTCTTAGTAGGTCTGTTACATTTTGTAAGTGTCCTGCCAATAAAACGCAGCCTTTGGTTAGCCTTCCCCACAACATTTCCTGTGTGTTCCTTCCAATTTAAGTTGTTCGTAATTGTAATACCTAGATATTTAGTTGAATTTACAGCTTTTAGATTAGACTGATTTATCGTGTAACTGCAGTTTAACGAGTTCCTTTTAGCACTTTTGTGGATGACTTCACACCTTTCGTTATTTAGGGTCAACTGCCAATTTTCGCACCATTCAGATACTTTTTCTAAATTGTTTTTCAATTTGTTTTGATCTTCTGGTGACTTTATTAGTCGATTAACGACAGCGTCATCTGCAAACAATTGAAGACGGCTGCTCAGATTGTCTCCCAAATCGTTTATATAGATAAGGAACAGCAAAGGGCCTATAACACTACCTTGGGGAATGCCACAAATCACTTCTGTTTTACTCGATGACTTTCCGTCAATTACTACGAACTGTGACCTCTCTGAAAGGAAATCACGAATCCAGTCACATAACTGAGACGATATTCCATAGGCTCGCAATTTTCCTACGATCCGCTTGTGTGGTACAGTGTCAAAAGCCTTCCGGAAATCCAGGAATATGGAATCGATCTGAAATCCCTTGTCAATAGCACTCAGCACTTCATGTGAATAAAGTGCTAGTTGTCTTTCACAGGAACGATGTTTTCTAAACCCATGTTCATTCTGTGTCAATAGACCGTTTCGTTCGAGGTAATTCATAGTGTTCGAACACAATATATGTTCCAAAATCCTGCTGCATATCGACGTTAACGATATGGGCCTGTGATTTACTGGATTACTCCTACTACCTTTCTTGAATATTGCTGTCACCTGTGCTACTTTCCAGTCTTTGGGTACGGATCTTTCGTCGAGCGAACGGTTGTATATGATTGTTAAGTATGGAGCTAATGCATCAGCATGCTCGAAAGGATCCTAATTGGTGTACAGTCTGGACCAGAAGACTTGCTTTTATTAAGTGATTCAAGTTGCTTCACTACTCTGAGAATATTTACTTCTACGTTACGCATGTTGGCAGCTGTTCTCGATTCGAATTCTGGAATATTTACTTCGTCTTGTTTTGTGAAGGCATTTGGGAAGGCTGTGTTTAGTAACTCTGCTTTGGCAGCACTGTCTTCGATACTATCTCCATTGCTATCGCGCAGAGAAGGCATTGATTGTTTCTTGCCGCTAACATATTTCACACACGACCAGAATCTCTTTGGATTTTCTGCCAGGTTTCGAGACAACGTTTCGTTGTGGAAACTGTTATAGGCGTCTTGTATTGAACTCCGCGCTAAGTTTAGAGCTTCTGTAAAGGTTCGCCAATGGTGGGGATTTTGCGTCTGTTTTAATTTGGCATGTTTGTTTCGTTGTTTCTGCAACGGTGGCTTGTGGAAACTCACCTTGCCCTTTTCTTACATGATAGACTGTGAACTCTGGATAACGGGCAACAGGCAGATTCAGTATTTCTAGACTTCCGGAAAGCATTTGACACGGTGCCCCATTGCAGGCTCTTAATGAAGGTACGAGCGTATGGAATAAGTTCAGACATATGTGAGTGGCTCGAAGACTTCTTAAATCGTACAACCCAGTATGTTGTCCTCTACGGCGAGTATTCATCAGAGACAAAGGTATCGTCAGGAATGCCCCAGGGAAGCGTGGTAGGTCCGCTGTTGTTCTCTGTATACATAAATGATTTGACGGACTTGTTGGGCAGCAGTCTGTGGTTGTTTGCTGATGATGCCGTGGTGTTGAAGTTGAGGGACTGTAGAAACATTGTATCTCTGTTTACTATGATTCCGCTCAATGAAGTTATGGTTTACATAACGGAAGTTTTCCCTGAAGATTTGACCGCTGTGTTTAGACACTGTCTCACATCTAGCCAGTTTCAGTGGTATGAGGAGTTTTATGAGCAAGTGGATGGTGTTGCCATGGGTAACCCGTTGAGCCCTGCGTTTGCCAATTTTTACATGGAGAAATTTGAACAATTAGCGTTGAATAAAGCAAATAAGAAACCATGTTGTTGGTATCGTTATGTAGACTACATATTCGTGGTTTGGACACACGGTAAAAAAGCCTTAGACTAATTTTTCGATTATCTTAATAGCATAAGCCCTAAAATTCAGTTTACCATTGAAGTTGAAAAAGACCATGCTATTTCTTTTCTCGACGTGTTAGTCATGAGACAGTCCGATGGCAGTCTAAAACATGACGTTTTGCCATTTGTGCACCCAGGTTCGTCGTCCAGTGCACCATCGCAGGCGCTCCTGTCTGTGATGCAGCGTCAAGGGTAACCGCAGCCACGGTCTCCGAGCTGATAGTCCGTGCTGCTGCAAACGTCGTCGAACTGTTCGTGCAGATGGTTGTTGTCTTGCAAACGTCCCCATCTGTTGACTCAGGGATCGAGACGTGGCTGCACGATCCGTTACAGCCGTGCGGATAAGATGCCTGTCATCTCGACTGCTAGTGATACGAGGCCGCTGGGATCCAGCACGGCGTTCCGTATTACCCTCCTGAACCCACCGATTCCATATTCTGCTAACAGTCATTGGATCTCGAACAACGCGAGCAGCAATGTCGCGATACGATAAACCGCAATCGCGATAGGCTACAATCCGACCTTTATCAAAGTCGGAAACGTGATGGTACGCGTTTCTCCTCCTTACACGAGGCATCACAACAACGTTTCACCAGGCAACGCCGGTCAACTGTGTATGAGAAATCGATTGGAAACTTTCGTCATGTCAGCACGTTGTAGGTGTCGCCACAGGCGCCAACCTTGTGTGAATGCTCTGAAAAGCTAATCATTTGCATATCACAGCATCTTCTTCCTGTCGGTTAAATTTCGCGTCTGTAGCACGTCATCTTCGTGTTGTAGTAATTTTAATGGCCAGTAGTGTACAATGAATTATTATTAAGCATGTTCTAAGATTTGCTTTCCGTTTCCGCGTTAGGCACGTTCCGCTTTATACAAAAAATTAGAATGTGGAACTGCACTGTTTGCGTCGGGACTGAAATACTTGCTCGGTTTGGGCAGTTTTCCGAATTATACATGTGCCGATTTGAGCAAGTTTTACCGTATTTTCTGCGAACGGGCTGAGCAAGCGACGGCTGGGGCGCCTGGGAGAGCGGCTACCCGCCAAGCACAGCCGACCCGCGGCCTTGGTCCGTGGTGAGAAACCGTTCTCTCTTTTGTACGAAGAACGTACTGGCAGTTAATGTGAATGAGTAACTATACATGTTGGACATAGGTAGGTTCATGTTGTGAACGCCATAAACGCTGGTGATGTCGGGAGAGCATTGCTGTGCATCGTATCGCTCCGCGGCGGAATCCGAGCAGGACGTCACAAGAGGAGAGGAACATTATGCAGCACGGTAGAGTCATGTCTCAATGAGGCAACATAAGTAGAAACAGAGGAGAAATGTATTCTTGAACGTAAATGCAGGTGCTAGCTAAGTGTGCACGTTACGCTGTTAGGTGGGTACAAAAACACGTATTACGCGATGTGCGTAAACAGTACACCTATGCACCAGCGCTCCTAGCGTGCAAATCTGTACCTACAGGCTGGTTCACGTAGACCTGTTACTCCATCCACGCGGGATATACCTGGAGCAAATCCGCAGTAGACGGAATTAACGCGCGAAACGCAGCGAGAACTGACTGCTCTCTTCTAATCTTCGTACGTCCGTATTTAACTACTGGCCATTGATATTGCTACACCACGAAGATGACCTGCTACAGACGCGAAATTTAACCGACAGGAAGAAGATGCTGTGATACGCAAATGATTAGCTTTTCAGAGCATTCACACAAGGTTGGCGCCGGTGGCGACACCTACAACGTGCTGACACGAGGAGAGTATACAACCGATTTCTCATACGCAAACAGCAGTTGACTGGCGTTGCCTGGGGAAACGTTGTGATACCTCCTGTAAGGAGGAGAAATGCGTACCATCACGTTTCCGACTTTGATAAAGGTCGGATTGTAGCCTATCGCGATTGCGGTTTATCGTATCGCGACATTGCTGCTCGCGTCGGTCGAGATCCAATGACTGTTAGCAGAATATGGAATCGGTGGGTTCAGGAGGGTAATACGGAACGCCGTGCTGGATCCCAACGGCCTCGTATCACTAGCAGCCGAGGTGACAGTCATCTTATCCGCACGGCTGTAACGGATCGTGCAGCCACGTCTCGATCCCTGAGTCAACAGATGGGGACGTTTGCAAGACAACAACCATCTACACGAACAGTTCGACGACGTTTGCAGCAGCACGGACCATCAGCTCGGAGACCGTGGCTGTGGTTACACTTGACACGGCATCACAGACAGGAGCGCCTGCGATGGTGTACTCGACGACGAACCTGGGTGCACAAATGGCAACACGTCATTTTCTCGGATGAATCCACGTTCTGTTTACAGCATCACGATGGTCGCATCCGTGTTTGGCGACATCGCGGTGAACTCACATTGGAAGCGTGTATTCCTCATCGCCATACTGGCGTAATACCCGGCATGATGGTATGGGGTGCCATTGATTACACGTCTCGGTCACCTATTGTTCACATTGACGGCACTTTGAACAGTGGACGTTACATTTCAGATGTGTTACGACCCGTGACTCTACCGTTCATTCGATCCCTGCGAAACCCTACATTTCATCAGGATAATTCACGACCGCACGTTGCAGGTCCTGTAGGGGCCTTTCTGGATACAGAAAATGTTCCACTGCTGCCCTGGCCAGCATATTCTCCAGATCTCTCACCAATTGAAAACGTCTGGTCAATGGTGGCCGAGCAACTGGCTCGTCACAATACGCCAGTCACTACTCTTGATGGACTGTGGTATCGTGTTGAAGCTGCATGGGCAGCTGTACCTGTACACGCCATCCAAGTTCTGTTTGACTCAATGCCCAGGCGTATAAAGGCCGTTATTACGGCCAGAGGTGGTTGTTCTGGGTACTGATTTCTCAGGATCTATGCACCCAAATCGCGTGAAAATGTAATCACATGTCAGTTCCAGTTTAATATATTTGTCCAATGAATACCCGTTTATCATCTACATTTCTTCTTGGTGTTGCAATTTTAATGGCCAGTAGAGTAAATTGGATGAAGGTGGGACAAAGCTGGTATAATTTTTATTAAAAATGAAACTCCTCCAGCTGTACTCAAGATTTTACATTTATTTGGCTACTAGTTTCGATGTTGCGTCAACGCCATCTTCAGGCCCGTACACTTTGCCACACACTTTGCGTGATGCCACACACAGTTGATTTCGTCAGAGTGTACGGGCCTAAAGATGGCGTTGACGCAACATCGAAACTAGTAGCCAAATAAATGTAAAATCTTAAGTACAGCTGGAGGAGTTTCATTTGTTAACAAGAATCTCTTGTAAAGTCGTTCGTGCTACAGCGCGAAACACAAGGGGGACTGTGTGACATATTGGAACGTCATTCGTTCAAATTCCTGTTGTGAGCTCAAGGTTCCCATGTCATAAGAAATTCTATTTTATCATTACTTATTAAGTAGTTGTTATTCTCTTATGTAAGTTACTATTGTTCTGAATTACCGACTCTACAGTTTCATGTTGCCCTTGGTTACAAAGGTACATGTATTTATACAGAATTTTGCATACGGAGGACCCACTTGTTTCTGGAGCTAATGCCCTGGCAGTGACAGTAAATCTTCGGATTGGGGCAGAACGACGACGAAAACAAAAAGCCAAACGTTGTTGAGTTCGAACCTGTCTGAAAAGAAGGAACGTAGACAGGGGATTACATTGCTTATGAAAGAACTGAGGCTCAAAGATCCGCAAGAATTTCCAAACTTTCGTGAGGATGGACATGGCCTGTTTCGAGAAGCTGCTGTCTATGATGGATTTAGCAAGTGTGGGACAGTAATGAGGGAGGCTGTCTCACATTCTCCCAAGTAACAATCACATGTTTACACATTTTGTAATCATATCAGCCTAGATCACGAATAAAATACAGAAAAATGCTCTGTTATGTGGCCAAGTGGTTATAGGCGCTTCAGTCCGGAACCGCGCTGCTGCTATGGTCGCAGGTTCGAATCCTGCCTCGGGCATGGATGTGTGTGATGTCCTTAGGTTAGTTAGGTTTAAGTAGTTCTAAGTTCTAGGGGACTGATGACCACAGATGTTAAGTCCCATAATGCTCAGAGCCATTTGATATTTTTCTCCAATCTACATCTATATCCATACTCCGCAACCCACCTGACGGTGTGTACTTTGAGTACCTCTATCGGTTCTCCCTTCTATTCCAGTCTCGTTTTGTTCGTGGAAAGAAAGATTGTCGGTATGCCTCTGTGTGGGCTCTAATCTCTCTGATATTATCCTCACAGTCTCTTCGCGAGATATACGTAGGAGGGAGCGATATACTGCTTGACTCCTCGGTGAAGGTATGTTCTCGAAACTTTAACAAAAGCCCGTACCGAGCTACTGAGCGTCTCTCCTGCAGAGTCTTCCACTGGAGTTTATCTATCATCTCCGCAACGCTTTCGCGATTACCAAATGATCCTGTAACGAAGCGCGCTGCTCTCCGTTGGATCATCTTCTCTATCAACCCTATCTGGTTCGGATCCCACGCTTGTGAGCAGTATTTAAGCAGTGGGCGAACGAGTGTACTGTAACATATTTCCTTTGTTTTCGGATTGCATTTGTTTAGGACTGTTCCAATGAATCTCAGTCTGGCATCTGCTTTACTGACGGTCAACTTTATATGATCATTCCATTTTAAATCACTCCTAATGCCTACTCCCAGATAATTCACGGAATTAACTGCTTCCAGTTGCTGACCAGCTATATTGTAGCTAAATGATAAAGGATCTTTCTTTTTTTCTTTGTATTCGCAGCACGTTACACTTGTCTACATTGAGATTCAACTGCCATTCCCCGCAGCATGCGTCAATTCGCTGCAGATCCTCCTGCATTTCAGTACAATTTTCCATTGTTACAACCTCTCGATATACGACGGCATCATCCGCAAAAAGCCTCAGTGAAGTTCCGATGTCTTCCACAAGGTCATTTATACATATATTGTGAATAGCAACGGTCCTAGGACACTCCCCTGCCGCAAACCTGAAATCACTCTCACTTCGGAAGACTTCTCTCCATTGAGAATGACATGCTGCGTTCGGCATGTCAACGATAAGAACCTGATCTCTAGTTGAGGAAGCAAAGAAACGACTACGTACAGTTGTCACACAGACGAGTTCAGCGTATAGACCGGTGCACGCCTCATACTGCAGTCAGCTGGTCTTAATTTTCAACAAGATAACGCATCGAGTTACTGTGCACTAGTTCTTCCATTCTCTCCGACTATCTCCCTGTTGCCGTCTCTCAGCAGGAGGTGTCTCTTCGGCATCAGGTCCTCCCTTGACGGGAGAGAGGTCCGGGAAATTAAATCTCTCCCAACGGACTCCTCTCGGCCCAAGATCATTTTAGCTGGATCGCATATTGCGCAGTGTCGCTTTAGCCACCGCCATTTGTTAAGTGGTTATCCCCCACCGCTTTGTGCATAGTGCTTTCAACCTTTGGCGGTCCGCCATTTCTGACCGAATGCCCTTTTTTAACCTCTTACGTTCTACTGTATGTTTGCCGTCTGAGCTAACGACGAGAGGGCTGCAATAGCTCCATACTTAACAATCATATACAACCGTTCAAACAGTGGAAAATCCAGGATGGAATGTAACGACACGAAAGAAGAAAAGTTGCTAGTCACGATATAGCAGAGATGCTGAGTCGCGATAGGCACAACAAAAAGATTCACACAATTACAGCTTTCGGTCATGAAGGCCTTTGTCAGCAGTAGACACACACACACATACACCTACGTACACCCACACTCACGGAAGCGCAACTTGCACACACGTCTGCAGTCTCAGAGAGCTGAAACTACAAGGCAAGGCAGTGTAGTTTCAGCTCTCTGAGACTGCAGACGTGTGTGCAAGTTGCGCTTCCGTGAGTGTGGGTGTACGTAGGTGTATGTGTGTGTCTACTGCTGACAAAGGCCTTAATATACAACCGTTCGCTCGATGAAAGATCCGTACCCACAGATTGGGAAATTGCACCGGTCACAACAATATTCAAGAAAGGTAGTAGGAGTAATCAGGGGCGATTCTAGAAGTCGCCCAAGGGGGCGGGGGAACGGAATTTTTTTTTTTTTTGTGCTAACCTCTTCATCTCAGAGTAGCACTTGCAACCCACGTCCTCAATTATTTGCTTGACGTATTCCAATCTCTGTCTTCCTCTACAGCTCCCTCTAGTACCATGGAAGTCATTGCCTCATGTCTTAGCAGATGTCAAATCATCATGTCCCTTCTCCTTATCAGTGTTTTCCACATATTCCTTTCCTCTCCGATTCTGCGTAGAACCTCCTCATTCCTTACCTTATCAGTCCACCTAATTTTCAACATTCGTCTATAGCACCACATCTCAAACGCTTCGATTCTCTTCTGTTCCGGTTTTCCCACAGTCCATGTTTCACTACCATACAATGCTGTACTCCAGACGTACATCCTCAGAAATTTCTTCCTCAAATTAAGGCCGGTATTTGATATTAGTAGACTTCCCTTGGCCAGAAATACGTTTTTTGCCATAGCGAGTCTGCTTTTGATGTCCTCCTTGCTCCGTCCGTCATTGGTTATTTGACTGCCTAGGTACCAGAATTCCTTAACTTTATTGACTTCGTGACCATCAATCCTGTTGTTAAGTTTCTCACTGTTCTCATTTCTACTGCTTCTCATTACCTTCGTCTTTCTCCGATTTACTCTCAAACCATACTGTGTACTCATTACACTGTTCATTCCGTTCAGCAGATCATTTAATTCTTCTTCACTTTCACTCAGGACAGCAATGTCATCAGCGAATCGTATCATTGATATCCTTTCACCTTGTATTTTAATTCCACTCCTGAACCTTTCTTTTATTTCCATCATTGCCTCCTCGATGTACAGATTGAAGAGTAGGGGCGAAAGGCTACAGCCTTGTCTTACACCCTTCTTAATACGAGCACTTCGTTCTTGATCGTCCACTCTTATTATTCCCTCTTGGGTGTTGTACATATTGTATATGACTCGTCTCTCCCTATAGCTTACCCCTACTTTTTTCAGAATCTCGAACAGCTTGCACCATTTTATATTGTCGAACGCTTTTTCCAGGTCGACAAATCCTATGAAAGTGTCTTGATTTTTCTTTAGCCTTGCTTCCATTATTAGCCGTAACGTCAGAATTGCCTCTCTCGTCCCTTTACTTTTCCTAAAGCCAAACTGATCGTCACCTAGCGCATTCTCAATTTTCTTTTCCATTCTTCTGTATATTATTCTTGTAAGCAGCTTCGATGCATGAGCTGTTAAGCTGATTGTGCGATAATTCTCGCACTTGTCAGCTCTTGCCGTCTTTGGAATTGTGTGGATGATGCTTTTCCGAAAGTCTGATGGTATATCGCCAGACTCATATATTCTACACACCATCGTGAATAGTCGTTTTGTTGCCACTTCCCCCCATGATTTTAGAAATTCTGATGGAACGTTATGTATCCCTTCTGCCTTATTTGACCGTAAGTCCTCCAAAGCTCTTTCAAATTCCGATTCTAATACTGGACCCCCTCTCTCTTCTAAATCGACTCCTGTTTCTTCTTCTATCACATCAGACAAATCTTCACCCTCATAGAGGCTTTCAATGTATTCTTTCCACCTATCTGCTCTCTCCTCTGCATTTAACAGTGGAATTCCCGTTGCACTCTTAATGTTATCACCGTTGCTTTTAATGTCACCAAAGGTTGTTTTGACTTTCCTGTATGCTGATTCTGTCCTTCCGACAATCATATCTTTTTCGATGTCTTCGCATTTTTCCTGCAGCCATTTCGTCTTAGCTTCCCTGCACTTCCTATTTATTTCATTCCTCAGCGACTTGTATTTCTCTATTCCTGATTTTCCCGGAACGTGTTTGTACTTCCTCCTTTCTTCAATCAACTGAAGTATTTCTTCTGTTACCCATGGTTTCTTCGCAGCTACCTTCTTTGTACCTATGTTTTCCTTCCCAACTTCTGTGATGGCCCTTTTTAGAGATGTCCATTCCTCTTAAACTGTACTGCCTACTGCGCTATTCCTTATTGCTGTATCCATAGCGTTAGAGAACTTCAAACGTATCTCGTCATTCCTTAGTACTTCCGTATCCCACTTCTTTGCGTATTGATTCTTCCTGACTAACGTCTTGAACTTCAGCCTACTCTTCGTCACTACTATATTGTGATCTGAGTCTATATCTGTTCCTGGGTACGCCTTACAATCCAGTATCTGATTTCCGAATCTCTGTCTGACCATGATGTAATCTAATTGAATTCTTCCTGTATCTCCCAACTTTTTCCAAGTATACCTCCTCCTCTTGTGATTCTTGAACAGGGTATTCGCTATTACTAGCTGAAACTTGTTACAGAACTCAATTAGTCTTTCTCCTCTTTCATTCCTCGTCCCAAGCCCATATTCTCCTGTAACTTTTTCTTCTACTCCTTCCCCTACAATTGCATTCCAGTCGCCCATGACTATTAGATTTTCGTCCCCCTTTACATACTGCATTATCCTTTCAATATCCTCATACACTTTCTCTATCTGTTCATCTTCAGCTTGCGACGTCGGCATGTAAACCTGAACTATCGTTGTCGGTGTTGGTCTGCTGTCGATTCTGATTAGAACAACCCGGTCACTGAACTGTTCACAGTAACACACCCTCTGCCCTACCTTCCTATTCATAACGAATCCTACACCTGTTATGCCATTTTCTGCTGCTGTTGATATTACCCGATACTCATCTGACCAGAAATCCTTGTCTTCCTTCCACTTCACTTCACTGACCCCTACTATATCTAGATTGAGCCTTTGCATTTCCCTTTTCAGATTTTCTAGTTTCCCTACCACGTTCAAGCTTCTGACATTCCACGCCCCGACTCGTAGAACGTTATCCTTTCGTTGATTATTCAATTTTTTTCTCATGGTAACCTCCCGCATGGCAGTCCCCTCCCGGAGATCCGAATGGGGGACTATTCCGGAATCTTTTGCCACTGGAGAGATTGTCATGACACTTCTTCAATTACAGGCCACATGTCCTGTGGATACACGTTATGTGTCTTTAATGCAGTGGTTTCCATTGCGTTCTGCATCCTGATGTCGTTGATCATTGCTGATTCTTCCGCCTTTAGGGGCAATTTCCCACCCCTAGGACAAGAGAGTGCCCTGAACCTCTATCCGCTCCTCCGCCCTCTTTGATAAGGCCGTTGGCAGAATGAGGCTGTCTTCTTATGCCGGAAGTCTTCGGCCGCCAATGCTGATTATTTATCAAAATCTAGGCAGTGGCGGGGATCGAACCCGGGACCGAAGATTATGAATCAAATACGCTACCCCTAGACCACGGGTCCCATTGGGAATGGAATATCGCGTAACAAAAGGAGAGTTGGGGTCCTCCACCGACAAATTGGTAAAATTTGGTTGTGGTTAAAGTAGTTTTTGGTAACTGTTTTGAAGTTCAGGGTAAAAACATGTGTACAGAGTGTGTGTGCCCGATAAAATGATACGATATGATCTAGATGTCCGGCGATTTCGAATTTTCTGTCTGGGGTCAGCAATTTAAGTGTCGGTAGGCATACCCGGCATGTTTGGACAACATGATTGTGGAGTAACAGAGATTGATACAAAATTAACTTACAAGGGATCCTCCCCATCACACCCCCCTCAGATTTAGTTATAAGTTGGCACAGTGGATAGACCTTGAAAAACTGAACACAGATCAATCGAGAAAACAGGAAGAAGTTGTGTGGAACTATGAAAAAAATAAGCAAAATATACAAAGTGAGTAGTCCAAGCGCAAGATAGGCAACATCAAGGATAGCTTGAGCTCAGGAGCGCCGTGGTCCCGTGGTTAGCATAAGCAGCTGCGGAACGAGAGGTCTTTGGTTCTGGTCTTCCCTCGAGTGAAAAGTTTAATTTTTTATTTTCAGACAATTATCAAATTTCAGGCACTCGCACATAATCAACTTCGCTCTCTAAAATTCCAGGACATGTTCAGATTTGCTTGGACATATGCAGGATTTGAAGGTATACACACGGAATAATTTTAAAACGTTAAAAACATATGTTTGACGTAGCACAGGAAATACTGTGCAACTGTCAAACTGTTGCATTCATTTGTTGGAGTTTATGTGACAAACTCTTATTTTCATCAATTTTTTGGGAGTGATTATCACATCCACAAGAAAACCTAAATCGGGCAAGGTAGAAGAATCTTTTTACCCATTCGCCAAGTGTGCAAGTTAGGTGGGTCGACAACATATTCCTGTCATGTGACGCACATGCCGTCACCAGTGTCGTATAGAATATATCAGACGTGTTTTCCTGTGGAAGAATCGGTTGACCTAAGACCTTGCGATCAAATGTTTCGGTTCCTATTGGAGAGGCACGTCCTTTAGTCTACTAATCGCAAAACACAGGCACAAAACTTATTACAGTGAACAGAGACGTCAATGAACGAACGGACAGATCATAACTTTGCGAAAGTAGAGAAAGAAACTTTTCACTCCAGGGAAGACTTGAAACAAGGACCTCTTGTTCCGCAGCTGCTCACGCTAACCACGGGACCACGGCGCTTCTGAACTCAAGCTATCCTTGATGTTGCCTATCTTGCGCATGGACTGCTCAGTTTGTATATTTTTTTCATAGTTCCACACAACTTCTTCCTGTTTTCTCGATTGATCTGTGTTCAGTTTTGCAAGGCCTATCCACTGTGCCAAATTATAACTAAATCTGAGGGGGGTGCTATGGGGAAGTTCCCTTGTTAGTATTAAGAAAACAGTCTTAATCGCGTTTTTATGTACAGGGTTATTACAAATGATTGAAGCGATTTCACAGCTCTACAATAACTTTATTATTTGAGATAATTTCACAATGCTTTGCACACACATACAAAAACTCAGTTTTTTTTTAGACATTCACAAATGTTCGATATGTGCCCCTTTAGTGATTCGGCAGACATCAAGCCGATAAACAAGTTCCTTCCGCACTCGGCGCAGCATGTCCCCATCAATGAGTTCGAAAGCATCGTTGATGCGAGCTCGCAGTTCTGGCACGTTTCTTGGTAGAGGAGGTTTAAACACTGAATCTTTCACATCACTATGCGTGAAACTTGTCCGCACGCTTTCAACCGTTTCTTCGCTCACTGCAGGCCGACCCGTTGATTTCCCCTTACAGAGGCATCCAGAAGCTTTAAACTGCGCATACCATCGCCGAATGGAGTTAGCAGTTGGTGGATCTTTGTTGAATTTCGTCCTGAAGTGTCGTTGCACTGTTATGACTGACTGATGTGAGTGCATTTCAAGCACGACATACGCTTTCTCGGCTCCTGTCGCCAATTTGTCTCACTGCGCTCTCGAGCGCTCTGGCGGCAGAAACCTGAAGTGCGGCTTCAGCCGAACAAAACTTTATGAGTTTTTCTACGTATCTGTAGTGTGTCGTGACCATATGTCAATGAATGGAGCTACAGTGAAGTTATGAAATTGCTTCAATCATTTGTAATAGCCCTGTATTTAACGCGGACTGGTTTCAGCCCATCGCAGGGGCCATCTTCAGGGTGAACATACCACTGGTCGACTGCCACACCATGGTAGACTTGACGCCACCAGCAGTCGACCAGCAGTATGTTCACCCTGAAGATGGCCGCTGCGATGGGCTTAAACCAGTCCGCATTAAATACATAAAAACGCGATTAAGACTGTTTTCTTAATACTAAGTTAATACCCGGCATATTTAACTTTCTTGATTATTGTAATTGGAACTCGTACATTAATATGCATCCAATGTACTGGGTGATCAAAAAGTCAGTATAAATTTGGATACTCAATAAATCACGGAATAATGTAGAAAGAGAGGTACAAATTGACACACATGCTTGGAATGATATGGGGTTTTATCAGAACCAAAAAAATTCAGAAGTTCACAAAATGTCAGACAGATGGCGCTTCATCTGATCAGAATAGCAATAATTAGCATAACAAAGTAAGACAAAGCAAAGATGATGTTCTTTACAGGAAATGCTCAATATGTCCACCATCATTCCTCAGCAATAGCTGTAGTCGAGGAATAATGTTGTGAACAGCACTGTAAACCATGTCTGGGGTTATGGTGAGGCATTGGCGTCGGATGTTGTCTTTCAGCATCCCTAGAGATGTCGGTCGATCACGATACACTTGCGACTTCAGGTAACCCCAAAGCCAATAATCGCACGGACTGAGGTCTGGGGACCTGGGAGGCCAAGCATAACGAAAGTGGCGGCTGAGCACACGATCATCACCAAACGACGTGCGCAAGAGATCTTTCACGCGTCTAGCAATATGGGGTGGAGCGCCATCCTGCATAAACATAGTACGTTCCAGCAGGTGTTTATCAGCCAGGCTGGGGATGATGCGATTTTGTAACATATCGGCGTACCTCTCACCCGTCACGGTAGCAGTTTTGCTGTCCAGCGCCATCTGTCAGACATTTTTTGAACTTTGTTTTTTTTGGGTTCTAATAAAACCCCACGTCATTCCAAGCGTGTGTGTCAATTTTTACCTCTCTATCTACATTATTGCGTGGTTTATTAAGTTTTCAAATTTATACTTACTTTTTGATCACCTTGTATAATAATAAATAATAAGATGCCCATTTTAAGTTAAATGATATTTATTGGTTTAGGTAGCTATTGGCCACTCTTATTCTTTTGCTAAAATGTGTTTGAAATACATTGCAACCTATATTACTACACAATTACGTAAAAAAAAAGATTGAATCTGTTGGATCTGAAGTCATTTTACCCAGTGTAATATGATACTCCGTCGGAGAGGGTGAGTAGGGACTTTGGCCCCATTACCCCCCCCCCCCTTCCAATTGCCGAAATCATTAACATCGATATGTAGCAGGATTTAGCAACATATATTGTGTTCGAACATTATGAATTACCTCGAAGAAAACGATCTATTGACACACAACATGGATTTAGAAAACATTGTTCCTGTGAAACACAACTAGCTCTTACACACATGAAGTGCTGAGTGCTATTGACGAGGGATTTCAGATTGATTCCGTATTTCTGGATTTCCGGAAGGCTTTTGACACTGTACCACACAAGCGGCTTGTAGTGAGATTGGGTGGTTATCCAATATCGCCTCAGGTATGTGACTAGATTTGCGATTTCCTGTCAGAGAGGTCACAGTTCGTAGTAATTGACGGAAAGTCATCGAGTAAAACAGAAGTTATTTGTGACGTTCCCCAAGGTATTGTTATAGGCCCCTTGCTGTTCCTTATCTATATAAACGATTTGGGAGACAATCTGAGCAGCCGTCTTCAATTGTTTGCAGATGACGCTGTCGTTTATCGGCTAATAAAGTCATCAGAAGATCAAAAGAAACTGCAAAACGATTTAGGAAAGACATCTGAATGCTGCGAAAGTTGTCAGTTGACCCTACATAACGAAAAATGTTAGGTCATCCACATGAGTGCTAAAACGAACTTCCGTTACACGAAAAATCAGTCAGTAAATTCAACTAAATACCTACAGTTACAATTACGAACAACTTAAATTGGAAAGAACACATAGAAAATGTTGTGGGGAAGGTTAACCAAAGACTGCGTTTTATTGGCAGGACACTTAGAAAATGTAACAGACCTACTAAGGAGACTGCCTACACTACGCCTGTCCGACCTCTTTTAGAATACTGCTGCGCAGTGTGGGATCCTGACGACATAGGACTGACAGTTACGTCGAAAAAGTTCACGGAATGGACAGTACGTTTTGGAATATCGCGAAATAGGGGAGACAGTATCACTGAAATGATACAGGATTTCGGGTGGACATCATTAAAACGAAGGAGCTTTTCGTCGCGACGGAATCTTCTCACGAAATTAGCAACTTTCTCCTCCGAATGCGAATATATTTTGTTGACACCGAGCTACATAGGGAGAAACAATCACCACGATAAAATAAGGGAAATCAGAGCTCGTACGGAAAGATATAGGTTTTCGTTCTTTCGACGCGCTATACCAGATTTGAATAATAGAGAATTGTGAAGGTGGTTCGATGAACACTCTGCCGGGCACTTAAATGTGATTTGCAGAGTCTCCATGTTGATGTAGACCACGTTTTACGCTGCTGCGTCGTAGCGAAATGGCGAAGGGCATTTCTAGTTCAGGACCTCCCTTGTCTCCACGACGTATTTTGTGGACCTTTCTCCAGTAGGAAGTCCTTGTTCTTAGATCTCTTTTCTCCCATCGAATGAGCTGAACGTGTAGTATTAATGTTTTAAGGTTCTGACATGGGCGCGTATGACCGTAGGTTTTTATTTTTTTATTTATTTATTTTTTTTTTTACGCCCTAAAACAAAACAAAACAAACAGCCGGATTTAAAATCAGAATGCAAGTCAGTTTCAGTCTGCACGGTTTTGCAAGTATTTCTCTCTGACTAATGCCTTATTTCTATTTGAAAGTCAGAGGTTATGACATTGGCTAATGCGTAACAGAAATTAATGAATTCCATGAAATGTTGAAACGAAATGTGACATATTTAAAAGAATATGGGAAAGCGTCATTGATGGCCAGCATATGGGTGAACCAGGCCCAAGCATGACGCTATGGTCAATTTGGAAGGCTCTGCTTTAGATAGTGATAGAGCAATTACAAGATGGAGACCCTAGCTTCTACTCTGTCATTTTTGGAACTTTGTATCGTACATAATTCTAATGCATATTGCACACAATCACTAACACATTGCCAAGAATCATTTTCTCTCCCTGTTTGAGATCACAACAGGCGGTTGTGTGTATTTTTGGAGAAATGCTTCACAAAAGTGCTGCTGGTCGATTTAATGTTATTAATAAATGGGCTCCCGAATGCAAAGGCCTATTTTGAAACTGTAAGACTCTTTGAACCTATTTTGACTTTTCCTGCATTGAGCGCCTCAGTTGGAAGAAACTTTTCAGCCATAAAAAGGGTAAAAACACATGTATGTAGTACACAAGTTGAAGGACAGCTTACAAACTAAGCTCTGTTATCCGCGTGCAGTCTTTAAGAAAAACAACGTGGTTTCGTTTTGCCACTCCGGCGGGAAATACGGCACCTGTAAGTAGTACCAGCGTCTGCCGCTTGGAGCCGACACCGTGCACCACTGCAGGACTGTAGCGCTCGGAGTAACGGCTGCTGCCGCTAGATGGCAGGAGAGTACACTGTGTTACCCCCCCTGTAGCCGCTCGGCGAAAGAGGCGCTCAGTTTCAAGAAGTTTTATCACTTCCATCCTGTTTTAAACGTCATCTCACAAGGCGAACCTCTAATAAACTGTGCTGTTAGGATCGCAGTCATCTATACATTCCCTCGGGAATGATGCTTGAATTATGTCGATAAACTGAAGTTACGGTTGGCTGCTCTATACTAGTAAAGGGCTAACCCGGTCACCCGCTACAGTTGCAGCTGCCTATCCAACGGCTTCCAGGAGCAACAAAAGTTTGATTTTCACTACTTCAAATTGTTCAAATGGCTCTAAGCACTATGGGACTTAACATCTGAGGTCATCAGTCCGCTAGACTTAGAACTACTTAAACAGAACTAACCTAAGTACATCACACTCATCCATGCCCGAGGCAGGATTCGAACCTGCGACCGTAGCAGAAGCGCGGTTCTGGACTGAAGCGCGTAGAACCGCTCGGTCACAACGGCCGGCTTCAGTTTGGGAGTGGAGAGAAGTGTGAGGAGGTAAAAATTATAGGCTATGACGCGGCGTGTTTTGAATTCGTCTCAAATACCGCGGTTAAGGATCCTGAATTATTCCTGCTGAAGCCCACACGTATGACACATCTTTCTTTGTTTCTTGTCCAGAACGGAAAGTTAATAGACAAGGTATACGTTGATAATATTGCATAAACATTGCTTCTGAACTAATACTGTTTTTCAGCAATGCAGTACTAAGCTCAAGGGATAATACGTCACACTGAGTAATATACCTTGTATGTTGCTCAGCGTGTAGTCTGAAACAGTGTTGTGCAGTTACCAGTTCTAACAACCCTACCACAACAAAGGTCAAAATTTAATAATGTTTGTGGCGTTGCTCACGCTGCTATATACTGCATTTTCGGGCAACAACAAAGTTATTATGTCGCAGGTGTCATTAGAGCACAGTTAATAAAGTCATTTCATGTAATAATGAATAAACTAGGCACTCATCTTTTCGTGTTTCCCACGCTGGCCTCGTTGTAAAATCATGGCTCAATCGTCGAAAATCTAGGTGGTGATGTTTCCAAACTCGGATGCATACAGGCCCACGTTTTATTATGCGATATTCAAAAGTTTTATAGATGTGTTTCACAAACCATTCTTGAAGATTACACTTTTGCAGGACATTGGTGATGTAAAAAAGTAATCAGCACTCCGAATTTAAGTTACACTTCTTTTTTATTGCTTTTGTTGCAATATCGCGTAACACACAAAACATCACTTCACAATACAAAACATACTTGAAAACATCTTCCTCACTTTTAAAAGTTCACAGTTTATAAGCTGACTACAATATACGTCTTTTCAACAAGACGTCCAAGGTTTAACTTTCTCAAGGTCCGACTCTCTAACTAACTAATTATCGCTTACGCGCCCAAAAATCAGAGTTACAATTACAACAAAGATGATAGTGGCAAAAGAAAGAATACACATAAGAATATTATCATTGCAACATAAACATATCGATCTATCAAAGTACCTCTACATTAACGAAATCAGATCTGAATGTTGTCTCAGAAATATATCAACTACTTTACAGAAAAACAGTAGAACATTGCTGGTATCGAGAGGTTGAGTTGAGGTACCTTAATGGTTACGTAATTCAAGTACCATTACACAGTCTAGGGTTCTTCAATAATTCAGTCTAACTATTACGTTTTTTGAAGTTGTAATACTTGGCTTATTGATTGTTTTACGTAATGATTCACACGTAATGTTAAAATGTCACAAATATACGGATTGGACCATTTTATTCCATCATGGGCAATATCTCGAGATAGATTGCTTTATGAATATATCAAAATTAATATACAAGTAGAATTAAGGTTTTTTTTTGCGCAGCCATCACCCGCACCAAGCACAGAAATATTCGTTTTGTCCATAAAAATCGCTTTTCTCTTGCTACGCCGTATTTTATTTGTTCCAGACGCATTTTGCCTTTTACTTCTAACGCATCTTCAGAGGAATCTAGAATGATACAGTTCTGTTTTGATGTACGATATAGATCATAAAACAATTCACCTCTTGTTGTTTACGTAAGCGGTGGTGAAGGTAAGTTCCTATGGGACCAAATTGCTGAGGTCATCGGTCCCTAGGTTTACACACCACTTAATCTAACTTACGCTAAGGACGACACACACACACACACCCCCATGTCCCAGGGAATACTGGAACCTCGGACGGAGGATGGTCACCAGCGCCCGTATAAGTTGCCAATCTTTCCATGACCAGTCTCGCCACGCCTCGAATGATGACGAGATGGTTTACGTAAGTAATCACTAATTTACGTAAAACAAAAGACGTGAACTGTTTTATAATCTATGAATATCAAATGATTCAATTGGCTGTGACTGAGGTCATCAGCCCGCTAGACTTAGAACCACTTGAAGCTAACTAACCTATCACACACATCCATGCCCGAGGCAGGATTCGAACCTGCGACTGTAGCAGCAGCGCGTTTCCGGACTGAAGCGCATAGAACCGCACCACTCGGCCACAACGGTCGGCCCCATGAATATCGCACATCAAAACAAAACTGTATCGTTCGAGATTCCACGGAAAATGCCTTAAACGAAAAGGCGAAACGCGTCTGGAACAAATAAAAGACAGTGCACACAAGAAAAATGCGGTTTTTATGAAAAAAAGGAATATCAAACTAGAATTGCTTTCAGAGTATTTGTTATTACTCATTTTTCAACTAACTTACATATTGTAAGATCGAAATTTGAAACGACTTACCTTAGAAAATAGATTAAGGAAAGGTAAACCTACGTTTCTAGCATTTGTAGACTTAGAGAAAGCTTTTGACAATGTTGACTGGAAAACTCTCTTTCAAATTCTGAAGGTGGCAGGGGTAAAATACAGAAAGCGAAAGGCTATTTACAATTTCTACAGCAACCAGATGGCAGTTATAAGAGTCGAGGGACATGAAAGGGAAGCAGTGGTTGGGTAGGGAGTGAGACAGGGTTGTAGCCTCTCCCCGATGTTATTCAATCTGTATACTTAGCAAGCAGTAAATGAAAGGAAAGAAAAATTCGGAGTAGGAATTAAAATCCGTGGAGAAGAAATAAAAACTTTGAGGTTCGCCGATGACATTGTAATTCTGTCAGAGACACCAAAGGACCTTGAAGAGCAGCTGAACGGAATGGACAGTGTCTTCAAAGGAGGATATAAGATGAACATCAACAAAAGCAATACGAGGATAATGGAATGTAGTCGAATTAAATCGGGTGACGCTGCGGGAATTAGGTTAGGAAATGGGATGCTTAAAGTAGTGAATGAGTTTTGCTATTTGGGGAGCAAAATAACTGATGATGGTCGAAGTAGAGAGGATATAAAATGTAGACTGGCAATGGCAAGGAATACGTTTCGGAAAAAGAGAAATTTGCTAGCGTCGAGTATAGATTTAAGTGTCAGGAAGTCGTTTCTGAAAGTATTTGTATGGAATGTAGCCTTGTATGGAAGTGAAACGTGGACGATAAATAGTTTAGACAAGAAGAGAATAGAAGCTACAGAAGAATGCTAGAGATTAGATGGGTAGATCACATAACTAATAAGCAGGTACTGAATGGAATTGGGGAGAAGAGAAATTTGTGGCACAACTTGACTAGAAGAAGGGATCGGTTGGTAGGGCATATTCTGAGGCATCAAGGGATGACAAATTTAGTATTGGAGGGCAGCGTGGAGGATAAAAATCGTAGAGGGAGACCAAGAGATGAATACACTAAACAGATTCAGAAGGATGTAGACTGCAGCAAGTACTGGGATATGAAGAATCTTGCACAGGATAGAGTAGCATGGAGAGCTGCATCAAACCAGTCTCTGGACTGAAGAACACAACAACAACAACCCATATTTAAAGGAAAAATTGTATTTACGGAAACATTGTGCGAAATAGCCTGAAGAAATGAATAAAAATTCACCAACACGGATTACAGAATTTACACATAGAAACTAATTCATATGTGGTCCGAATTTAGGTGGAATTTTATAGTTAATTTGCCGGCCGGGATGGCCCAGCGGTTCTAGACGCTACAGTCTGGAACTGCGCGACCACTACGGTCGCAGGTTCGAATCCTGCCTCGGGCATGGATGTGTGTGATGTCCTTAGGTTAGTTAGGTTTAATTAGGTCTAAGTTCCAGGGGACTGATGACCTCAGAAGTTAAGTCCCACAGTGCTCAGAGCCATTTGAACCATTTTTGTATAGTTAACTTGCCGAGCAAAATTTCTACTAGTGCTGTATTGGGAGTCTACGGCTTTGCCACAGTCATGTGACTAGGGCCCCCGTCGGGTAGACCGTTCGCCGGGTGCAAGTCTTTCGCTTTGACGCCACTTCGGCGACTTGCCGGTCGAGGGGGATGAAATGGTGATGATTAGGACAACACAGAAGAAAAATCTCCGATCCAGCCAGGAATCGAACCCGGGCCCTTAGGATTGACTTTCTGTCGCGCTGACCACCTGCTTTTTTTTTTTTTTTTTTTTTTTTTTTTTTTTTTTTTTTTTTTTTTTTTTTAATACAGGGTGCTACATAAAGGTACGGCCAAACTTTCGGGAAACATTCCTCACACACAAATAAAGAAAAGATGTTATGTGGGCATGTGTCTGGAAACGCTTAATTTCTTTGTTAGAGCTCATTTTAGTTTCGTCTGTATGTACTGTACGTCCTCGATTCACCGCCATGATTTCATACGGGATACTCTACCTGTGCTGCTAGAACATGTGCCTTTACAAGTACGACACAACATGTGGTTCATGCACGATGGAGCTCCTGCACATTTCAGTCGAAGTGTTCGTACGCTTCTCAACAGCAGATTCGGTGACCGACGGATTGGTAGAGGCGGACCAATTCCGTGGCCTCCACGCTCTCCTGACCTCAACCCTCTTGACTTTCATTTATGGGGGCATTTGAAAGCTCTTGTCTACGCAACCCCGGTACCAAATGTAGAGACTCTTCGTGCGCGTATTGTGGACGGCTGTGATACAATACGCCATTCTCCAGGGCTGCATCAGCGCATCAGGGATTCCGTGCGACGGAGGGAGGATGCATGTATCCTCGCTAACGGAGGACATTTTGAACATTTCCTGTATCAGTGTTTGAAGCCATGCTGGTATGTTACTGTGTGTTTCCATTCCATGATTGATGTGATTTGAAGAGAAGTAATAAACTGTGCTCTAACATGGTAAGTAAGCGTTTCCGGACACATGTCCACATAACATCTTTTCTTTGTTTGTGTGCGAGGAATGTTTCCTGAAAGTTTGGCCGTACCATTTTGTAACACCTTGTATATATATATATATAAACTCCGAGCACTCTGTGTCTTAACATTGGATGTCATTAGTCCCTTAGAACTTAGAACTACATAAACCTATCTAACATGAGGACATCACACAGATCCGTGCTCGACGCAGGATTCGAACCTGTGACTGTAGCAGTCGTGCGGTTCCGGATTGAAGCGCCTAGAACCGTTCGGCCACCGCGGCCGACTTTTTTTTTTACGTTGATATATATCAACGGGGACAGATGAAAATGTGTGCCCCGACCCGAACTCGAACCCGGGATCTCCTGCTCACATTGCAGACACTCTAGCTATCTTTTTTTTAATTTGAAGGAAGAAAAAATTGCCAGCTTTTGGATTTGAACTTATAACACAGTAGCCAGGGTGCTACCACCCAGCTACCGGGGGCGGACTTTACCACAGTGAGCAGGTTGTGGACGTGGGTCGTGTTAGCTGTGGAAAGATGAAGGGGCCAGCACAGGATAGACTGCCCTCGAGATCTGCTTCAAACCAGTTTTCGTACTGAAGCCCACTCTACAATGACACACACACACATTAGACCCGTGCTGGGACGCCAGCAGCGCCGATACATGTAAACAAAGGTGACATGCAAAGATGGCGCCTTAACTGCGCTCTCGCCTGTTACAAGCCAGGGGGGGAGGAGCCATCTGTCTTGTGGCGTTGCCTCGGCAGAACTTGGCGTGTTCGGCATTCATTGACGGATCGCGTGTGCTACGCGAAGTTCGAGCCAGCTGCTCGTCGGCTATTGCGCGCACTTTCCGTGTGTACACACTGCGAGCGAGGCGTCGGCCGAAAAGGTTAACAGCACTGCGTCGCAATGCGTGTGCTGTGGTTGAATCGGTGAGCGTAAAAAACCTGTATGACGGCAGATAAAAGTGCGTCTTTGTTTTACGTATACAGGGTAAAAGCCCAACTCCACCTACAGAATTGTGGTAGCGTAAGGGACGCATTGTCTCCGGTTCTTAGGCCGGCCGGAGTGGCCGTGCGGTTCTAGGCGCTACAGTCTGGAGCCGAGCGAGCGCTACGGTCGCAGGTTCGAATCCTGCCTCAGGCATGGATGTGTGTGATGTCCCTAGGTTAGTTGAGGTTTGATTAGTTCTAAGTTATAGGCGACTAATGACCTCAGAAATTAAGTCGCATAGTGCTCAGAGCCATTTGAACCATTTGTCTCCGGTTCTTGTTACGCATGGTGATTTTTTTTTTTCCACCGTGTACAAACTCTAGGGATTGATCCATGAGAGGATACGGAGCAAGAAAGGCGACCGCCGTGTCAGTACCAGGCAGTTGGCCCATCGATCGACATCGACTCGACTGGAAATTTCCCGTTGACTAATAGCCAGTCGCCGACTAATCCCATTAACCCTAGGACGCCCAAGCCTTTTTTTTCTAACTTGGATGCCTAAGGGGGGGGGGGGGGGGTTCGGCGAACCCGCAGGTATTAAATAAGTTTACTGACGAAAAATTACAACTTTCAAAATGGTTTATGTGTTTTAACTAAGGCATCGGTTTATAAATGTTGTTAATTGTTACAAATATTGGATTGAGTGAATAAAAAATTGACGTATTACAATACAAAATACAGATGTGTTCATATACAATAGACTACTCTGAGTCCTCAACTTCAAGGCAAGAGACACACTCCACAATTTTTTCTGAATGTGTGTTACCCACATGTTTATGACACTGTCCACAATACTGTTTTGGTTTACTTCTGCTTCTTTGTTTTAGCTTTTCTTACACAAATATGGCACTGCCCTTTCCCTGCAGGAGGCTGACGTGCTTCTGTTGTCACTTCTTTGATTTTCTTTTGTAGAATAGTCTCCATTGATTGAACAATTTGGTTAGATAACCCTCTTGCATTGGCACTTCTACCTGCAATTTCACTAGTTCCATCCCAGCTTGCAGAAGATAAAGTTTCCGTTTGTTGTGTTTCTTTTCATTCCATCTTGGATGTTGCTGGATGAATATGGTGGCTGCGTTGATAGCACAAATGTCGATGAGAGAGTAAAATACAGATAGAGGCCATCTCTTTGTTCCCCTCTTGTAGGTGTACATACGCGCCATTTGATCAGTTGTATCAATTCCACCTTTGGTGGAATTATAATATGCATTTATCTCGGTTTTATTCTTCTCTCCTCCAACAGTCCCTTTATCTTGGTGCATTGTTGACAACATCAGTAATTTTTTACTTGGTTTCGTTTTTCCTGTGTAGGACACCAATGTTATTGGAGGCCTACGTGTTGGGAACTGCACTAACTCACTGCAAGTTCACAAGATAAATAACAGCTGACTGACATCAACAATCACTTCCTCTGAAAGTAAACCGATTGTTGTGAATGTCATCAATACCAACCAACAAGAAACTAACTTGCATTGTTGTAAAGATGAGAAATACGAAATCCTACTAAGGGAAATTTTCTATAGCATGGAAGCCTAAAGGGGGGGGGGGGGGTTGTTGCACCCATAATAAGTTTATTTATTTTTTCTTTCAAAGAAGGAATTTTCTATAAAATATGCTGACACTAACGTTTCATAAAATAGCCAACAAACAGTAACTCAAAGGGAATATGTAGTATGAAAGTTACTTGGGCAAAAGCAGGGGACATAAAAAAAATTGTGGGTTCAATGAAATCCCCCCTCCCCCTTAGGCGTCCTAGGGTTAAGACTGCTTCCTGATGAAACCACTTCCTATCGCGACGGTATAAATAGCTCTCGTAACTCACATGGGCGATCAGACGAAAACTCTCGGACTTTTTTTCCTTACGCTCTGTTTGCGAGTGGAACAGGGAAGGAAATGACTACACTGCGTTCATCATAGGAATAAACCCGATGTAAACAAAAAGAAACGCGATGATTGGTCAGGAGCCGTAGCACAAGTACACTGTGGTTGTTACGCTCTTCGAAGTACATCTAGGGTGACCGTACGTACCGATTGATCGGGATTGTCGCGTTTTTTGAGGCTCAAAAATGTCCCGACTTTTTTTAAAAAAACAAGCAATTCGTCCCGATTTTCAAGGGTTATTTTCAGGCATTTACAAAGTGGTTAAAATGCTTTTGCTTGCCATTGTTGTCACCACAAAGTATCAGTTTCGTGATGTGCTAGCACGTCGTGGCGATGCCGAAACGAAAATCAAAGTTTTCGGAAGAGCTTCAGAGGAAATTTCCTTGCTTCACTGCTACAGACAATGACTGTTCAGCAAAATGTGACGTACGTAACTGTGCTGTGTCAGTGTCTCATGGTGGTGCTGCAGATCTCAAGCATCATACGGAATCAGAGAAACACAGGAAGAATCTTCGATCGGCAGGTTCCTCGCAAAAAATGACGAGATATTTTGTAATTTAAAATACACAAGAACAGAAAAACGTAGCTGCAGCAGAAGGAACCCTGTCATTCCATGTTGTTAAACACCACCAAAGCTATCGTTCTAATGACTGCAGTGTTCAACTAAACAAACAAATTTTTCCTGATTCTAAGATTGCAGAAAATGTTTCGTGTGGAAGAACAAAGTGTGAAGCAATTATCAACAATGTTATAGCTCCGCATTCCGAGAAACAGGCTGCTGTAAACAGTGCAAAATACTTTTCAATACCTACTAATGCTAGCAACCATGGGCATCAGAAAATTTTTCCTGTGATAGTTCAGTATTTTTCTGTAAGTGAGGGTGGACTGCAGACGAAATTGCTTGATGTTGATAAATTGCAGAACGAAAAGTCCGAAACAATTTCCAATTATCTTTCTCATGTTATACAGTCATTCAGTATCATCTCAAAGTGTGTTGCATTTAGTGCAGACAATAGTAACTGTAATTTTGGGGGGTTTAATGAAGAAAGAGGGTAATAATGGTTTCACACATCTGAAAGAAAAATTAAAAAACTCTAGCGTTGTTGGCATGGGTTGTCCAGCACATGTTGTTCATAACACACTTCAAAGTGCTTGTGGTGTTTTACCTGTTGACATTGACTGCATTGTCATGACGTTGTACAACCATTTTCATATTTTTTCTATTCGTGTTGCAGAACTCACTGAATTCTGTGAATTTGTTGGTGTCACTTACAAAAATTTACTTTCCTTTTCCAAAACAATGTGGCTTTCATTGTTGCCAGCCATAGAAAGGATCTTGAAAATGTATGAACCTTTGAAATCTTACTTTTTGTCACAGTCTAACTCAAAGTGCCCTACAATCTTAAAGAGTTTTTTCAGTGATCCTATAAATGAATGTTATTTACTTTTTGTACATTCACAAATGAGTGTTTTCCAACAATCCATTCTGAGCATTGAGAAACAGAATAATTCCATATGTGAAGTACGAGGGCAGTTCAATAAGTAATGCAACACATTTTTTTTCTGAAACAGGAGTTGTTTTATTCAGCATTGAAATACACCAGGTTATTCCCCAATCTTTTAGATACACAACACTATTTTTCAACGTAATCGCCATTCAATGCTACGGCCTTACGCCACCTTGAAATGAGGGCCTGTATGCCTGCACGGTACCATTCCACTGGTCGATGTCGGAGCCAACGTCGTACTGCATCAATAACTTCTTCATCATCCGCGTAGTGCCTCCCACGGATTGCGTCCTTCATTGGGCCAAACATATGGAAATCCGACGGTGCGAGATCGGGGCTGTAGGGTGCATGAGGAAGAACAGTCCACTGAAGTTTTGTGAGCTCCTCTCGGGTGCGAAGATTTGTGTGAGGTCTTGCGTTGTCACGAAGAAGGAGAAGTTCGTTCAGATTTTTGTGCCTACGAACACGCTGAAGTCGTTTCTTCAATTTCTGAAGAGTAGCACAGTACACTTCAGAGTTGATCGTTTGACCATGGGGAAGGTCATCGAACAGAATAACCCCTTCAGCGTCCCAGAAGACTGTAACCGTGACTTTACCGGCTGAGGGTATGGCTTTAAACTTTTTCTTGGTAGGGGAGTGGGTGTGGCGCCACTCCATTGATTGCCGTTTTGTTTCAGGTTCGAAGTGATGAACCCATGTTTCATCGCCTGTAACAATCTTTGACAAGAAATTGTCACCCTCAGCCACATGACGAGCAAGCAATTCCGCACAGATGGTTCTCCTTTGCTCTTTATGGTGTTCGGTTAGACAACGAGGGACCCAGCGGGAACAAACCTTTGAATATCCCAACTGGTGAACAATAGTGACAGCACTACCAACAGAGATGTCAAGTTGAGCACTGAGTTGTTTGATGGTGATCCGTCGATCATCTCGAACGAGTGTGTTCGCACGCTCCGCCATTGCAGGAGTCACAGCTGTGCACGGCCGGCCCGCACGCGGGAGGTCAGACAGTCTCGCTTGACCTTGAGGCGATGATGACACACGCTTTGCCCAACGACTCACCGTGCTTTTGTCCACTGCCAGATCACCGTAGACATTCTGCAAGCGCCTATGAATATCTGAGATGCCCTGGTTTTCCGCCAAAAGAAACTCGATCACTGCCCGTTGTTTGCAACGCACATCCGTTACAGACGCCATTTTAACAGCTCCGTACAGCGCTGCCACCTGTCGGAAGTCAATGAAACTATACGAGACGAAGCGGGAATGTTTGAAAACATTCCACAAGAAATTTCCTGTTTTTTCAACCAAAATTGGCCGAGAAAAAAAATGTGTTGCATTACTTATTGGACTGCCCTCGTATTACCAGTCTTAAAAAAAGCTTTGACAAGTCTAAATTCAAGGAAACATGAACATTTTGTACTACTAAGTGTAAAAAAACTGCTGAATGATTGTGACGACCAGTCTGTTAAGAAATTTGACATAGCAGTATCAACGTATGATGATGCTTCAGTAGACTATTTATCCTCATGGTTACAGGGAATAGCTGAGATTTCTGTATTCTCACGGATGATGCTCACAGAACCACCAGAATGGTCAGTAGTTGAAAATACTTTAATGTGGCTAAATGAAAAGGGCGTTCTAGTAAACGACAGCCTCTTATTTGATGAAATAGTTCATATACAGTCATTTGTAAAACAACAAGTGGAAACAGACAGCGAACAATGGAATCAGTTGATGGCACATGAAAAATGGTGTAGGTTTTTCAGATCTTGCCAGTGTAATGAACAGTTCAGAGTATCGCTTAATATAGCGCAGTACTTCTTTTCACTTCCTGCCCACAATGCAAATGTTGAAAGAGGTTTCAGCTTACTATCGTCACAGTGGACAGACGAGAGGAATAGATTTACAGTGAGAGGCGTTAAGTGTATTTTACTGACCTGTTTAAACTTCAGTAAATACAGTTGCACTGACTTCTATTCATACCTATTTGGCAAACCTGAGTTGCTGAATGAAATTTCTTCTTCGAAGAAATATGATTGCATTGTGGAATACACAAAACCATAAATTCTTCGTGTTCACTAAGAACTTTTTTGTAGCGATTGTTACTGTATGTCTGTCTACATTCTGTGCTATAAATGTTACATTTCTTAATAAGTACATTTCTGAAAACTCGAAATGTACTTCTTTCCAGTCTTTCCATTCTTTGTGTGGTTTTGTACACACACACACACACACACACACACACACACACACACACACACATACAAGGCTATATTTACAGAGGAAGAAGATATGTTAGCATTAAAAGTGATATTTCACGAGAAATATAAATTGTCCCACTTTTTGGCCAAGAAAATGTATGAAAGTCCCACTATTGTCCGAAGAAAATATGGTCACCCTAAGTAGATCCTACTTACGTATGAGATATTTTATGACTAAATTACGTTACATGAAACTTTAAGATATTAAAATGTGTTAATAGTCATCAACTTTTTTTGTCGCGCTTTAGCTAAATAATTTTTATTTGAAAATCGTGTCGAGTCACAGCCTCTGCATTGTTGTGCTCTGACTGTTGCGCTTTTGATGCGTTGTTTGAACATGGCTGTGGCCGCTTCCTGTTCCGTAGTGAAAGACGGTTAAAAAATGCCCAGACATAGGTATCTCTTAAATTTTTTCGTAAGTTTACCGACGTAGTCGGCTTTGAAGTTTTCCGAGGCATTGTATTAGGTTCGGTTGACACAGTAATACCAACAGGAAATGTAGCCGAATCGACAGCGTATCTGACTGAAAATCTACTACAGTTCATGGTATGTGGGTTAAATCTCATCTACGACAACGATTTTTCTCGTTCAATTTGAAATACCTGCTTCTGGTAACTGTAAAATTCATCATCATTTTTTGTGAATAATAGTGCCGGCCTTGGTGGCCGAGCGGTTCTAGGCGCTCAGTCCGGAACCGCGCGACTGCTACGGTCGCAGGTTCGAATCCTGCCTCGGGCATGGATGTGTGTGATGTCCTTAGGTTCGTTAGGTTTAAGTAGTTAAGTTCTAGGGGACTGATGACCACAAATGTTTAGTCCCATAGTGCTCAGAGGCATTTTTTTTTGTGAATAATCTACCTTTTTTGAACATGGCTGCTTGGTTTTGTGACCGTTTATAAATTAAAACTGAAACAAATGAGCCCTCGGTCACAATTTTTTTAGTCTCATTAACCAGGTTTCAATACTTCTAAGTGTGCCTTCATCAGAATTTAGACATTTAAAGTGGTGTATACCTAAATTACAAATCTGTGTGAAGAAAAATTATTTTTATATAAAAAAGTGTACTGACTTAACAATGCAAGACAGAGACAGTACTTACATGTCACGTATAAAATAAATAACAGGCCAAGACGGATTTAGTCAGAAAATATTTAAAGGAATGTGTGAAGGTGAGCCTCTAAGCCCTAAGGGCTGCTCATACCTATACAGCCACAGTTTGCAACGAACTATGTGACTAAAGCCCTTTTGGCCTGCTATTTATTTTATACGTGACATGTAAGTACTGTCTCTGTCTTGTATTGTTAGTCAGTACTTACACTTTTTTATATAAAAGAATTTTTCTTGCCACAAATTTGTAATCACGTTATAGACTACTTTCCATGTCTAAATTCTGATGAAGGCACTCTTAGAAGTGTCGAAACCTGGTTAATAAGACTAAAAAATTGTGACCGAGGGCTCATTTGTTTCAATTTCACGTCTACTTGTTTCTATCTACATATTGCACACGAAATTCCTGTTTTCATTTCAAATACAAATTCTTAGTTATCGATATTTCATGAAAGACTGTTAATAAAGGTTTCCGAAATTAAGGAAGCAAACAATTTAATTTCTAAGGCAAAAATGAAAAAGCAAATCCTCTTCATTTGCGCTACGTCCATAACACAGATGTCGATAAGTGTCGTAGTAACACGAAAAACAATCATTTTTCACAGCATCGAGCACACGGTACAAATGCAGCATTTTTACATTTGCCACTGTACCATTACAATATGAACCCAACAGAACTGATCAGGAGCCAAGTTACGGGATTTGTCGCGAGGAATAAGAAGATTGTTACGCCACCAGACGTATTGGAACTAATGCTCGCAGCTTTTTCACACGTCACCGCCGAAGGCTGGCGGAATATAGACTGGCTCTTCATAAAAGAAGAAAATTGAACTAGGGAGGAATCCAAACAAGATCACTGTCGACTGTTTAGCCTTCGCAGATGACATGGAATTGATTACAGATTCACTAGACAATGCCCAAGAACAAATAAGAGAACTACAGAAACAAGCAGCCAAAGTAGGACTACAAATATCCTATGAAAGAACAAAGTTTATGACAAACATCTGTGATGCTCCTCAAAATATTGCAGTTGACAACAACACAATACACAAAACAGATTCCTTTAAATACCTAGGAGAGTGGATTACGTACAATGCCAAAGAAAAGATAGCTATAGAAACTAGAGTGCACAAAATGGAAAGAGTGTTTCATATGACCAAAAGCGTTTATAATAAAAAATCCATGCCCTGGAACACGAAATTAAGACACTACCAAACAGTGGCCAGACTTTAAGCTCTCTATGCGGCAGAAACACTTAAACTAACAAGAAATGGAGATCTTGAGAAACTAGAGAAGGTCGAAAGAAGAATTTTAAGGAAAATACTGGGAGCTAAAAGAAACGATAATGCTGAATACAGGTTATGTTGTGTCTAGACAAGACAGCCTAGACACAATGAGAGGAAGCCGAAAGGCACGCGCTTAAACTCACGCAGGCTGGCGTGAGGTCTGAAACAGGATACGTAATGAATGCTATAAAGATAAGTACATAGCTTCTGGAATACTTAACTTTAATCCATAACTGTAGAACATCGCTCTTGATGATACATGCTTAATATAAGATCAATTGAATACGGCGCCTTGCTAGGTCGTAGCAATTGACTTAGCTGAAGGCTATGCTATCTTCTCGGGGAATGAGAGAGTCTTGTCAGTGTAGCATCGCTAGCAAAGTCGGGTGTACAACTGGGGCGAGTGCTAGTACGTCTCTCTAGACCTGCCGTGTGGTGGCGCTCGGTCTGCTATCACTGACAGTGGCGACACGCGGGTCCGACGTATACTAATGGACCGCGGCCGATTTAAAGGCTACCACCTAGCAAGTGTGGTGTCTGGCGGTGACACCACAGGTTAAGACCAAACAGAGAGCTATATCTGAAAACGAAGGAACTAACTGATGTAATGAGGAAGAGGAGACTACAGTTTTTTGGACATATATTCAGAATGGATAACAACAGACTAACCAAGCGGATATTCACATTACTCAATAGCTACAAATCCAAGCCAGCATGGTTCATAGTGACTGAAAAGGACATTGAAAATGCTGGAGTTACAATACACACAATAGAAAACAGAACACATTTCAGAAAGGCAGTTCAAAAGGCAGAATTTCAGGAGAGAAAGAAAATAACTAGTCGAAAGTGGACTCAAGAAGAAAGGGTTCAAATGGCTCTGAGCACTATGGGACTCAACTGCTGAGGTCATTAGTCCCCTAGAACTTAGAACTAGTTAAACCTAACTAACCTAAGGACATCACAAACATCCATGCCCGAGGCAGGATTCGAACCTGCGACCGTAGCGGTCTTGCGGTTCCAGACTGCAGCGCCTTTAACCGCACGGCCACTTCGGCCGGCAGAAGAAAGGGAACAACACTCTAAAAGGATGGATGAAATTTGGAAACTGAAGAAATCTAATACAATGAAGAGTAGCCAAAGTTGATTCATCGTACCCTCCAAATGGGTTATTCGAAAGAAAAAAAAAAAAAAAATGTGGCGCCGGTTGGCTTCGTGGATTCTATTGTTGTTAGGCTTGTTATCAACGTAGCAGGTGACACTTCCAGAGCTCAAATATGTTTCTCGGATTCGGATAAGGAAGGAGCTAAAAGATTACCAGATCACTGACTGTAATTAGCCGGCCGCGGTGGTCTAGCGGTTCAGGCGCTCAGTCCGGAACAGCGCGACTGCTACGGTCGCAGGTTCGAATCCTGCCTCGGGCATGGATGTGTGTGATGTCCTTAGGTTAGTTAGGTTTAAGTAGTTCTAAGTTGTAGGGGACTGATGACCACAGATGTTAAGTCCCATAGTGCTCAGAGCCATTTCTGCATGTAATTAATACCTTGAGTGGCTTCAGAATTCAACAGTACGGTGAAATCCTTGCAGTATGATTTTACATCACACACAGCTCCCTCAGAAAAATTACCCTGTGTTTAAGTTAGGAATTTTCATCATTCTTGCTTGTAAATAGAAAACCATGTCAGGTGCGAACTAGAGCATTTTATGCTTTCCGTCTGGTCACCTAGGAAGCGTGCGGTAGTGCTAGTGTTTTGTCGAACATTATTTCATTATCTCTAAAAATTAAATGACATTCGAAGCTATATCGTTTCTTTGCTCGTCTCTTTTTACGTCTGAATTGCATTAGTTGGACCGCTGGCTGGCCAGTGCTGTCCAGGTTTAATGCGCCGGTAAAGCCGTTGTCCCGCGCATTATCGCTCAGTCTATTTGTGTGTAACACAGCATAAAACGTATCCTTATGATCGTACTTGACTGTACTGGACACAGCTTGGCTTCCGCTCCAAGTCAAACGAAATCCAATGAGATCTTCGGCCATAGATATCAGCAGAGTGGCCTTGCTGTGCAGAAGCTATAGGGCTGGTGTGGCTCCAACATAAACCACGTGACTTGGCAAAACGTCACGGGATTTCAAATCAGCGGTCTTCCATCCTATGTTTGTGTCGTATTTTACCCACATCACATTTCTCAGTTGACTGCCAAACGCTTCCAACAAAAATTACTTTTTTTTTATTTTCCAAAAATTATGTCAGAACTACATTTGACCTGGATTTGTTCACAGTACCATTTATAAAATCTAACAAATACGCCCCTCTGGTGGGCAGCGGGACGAAATTACTATAAACTATCAATTAAAGTAAAATTTCGTTAAAATTCTTTTCAACAGTAAGAGTGGGCTCGTGTCAAAACTTTAAACATTGGTTTCGCCGCGTTTTGAGATCTAGTCACTTATAAAAGAAAATGGGATATGGGAATTACGTCAATTATAGGTGCCAAAATTGTCGACTTTAGGAGCAGGTCCATTTTAGAGTATCGATTTTAAGTGCACTTCAAAGGTTCAGTTCCCACTATTTTTACAAAAGTTTAAACTATCAGTTTAAAAAAAGTGATATTTTAGATGAAAGATTTCGAAGTTTCAGTAAATAATTTTGAAGCCTACATTTAATAGTATTACAAGGTAGAAACAAATTCTCTTCATGTGTCGACTACAGGTGCTCTTACCTTGTTATATAATCTCACTTGTATATACAAAAAGGAGCGTATGCGCAGATGGCTTAAAGTTTTTCCGTTTCAGGGCCTGTATCCAAAGCTGCCTTCGGTTTTCAGCCTTAGGGAACCTATGAGTAGGAACGAGAAACACTTATACTTACTTCTGTAACCGAATTATCACAGATACTTTCCAGAATGTAATATGAGTCTGACTTTACAGGCATCACTTTCAACACTTTAATTTACGTGATACTCTATTTCAAGTGCAAAAAAAAAAAAAAAATATAAAAGTCACTTCAGCAGATTTCAATAAACGCATCTGCACTATCACAGAAACACTTACACGTGAAATGTAACGCCATTCCCTCCGACAAAACGCTGAGTACAGCCATAAGCGCAACACGAAACAACCATGTTTTGCCAACATCCACGTGACTTTAGCCCAGAGATGTTGGAGCCACGAAAATAACGTCAGGGCCAGTCTATTATACAGGGCTATTACAAATGATTGAAGCGATTTCATAAATTCACTGTAGCTCCATTCATTGACATATGGTCACGACACACTACAGATGCGTAGAAAAACTCATAAAGTTTTGTTCGGCTGAAGCCGCACTTCAGGTTTCTGCCGCCAGAGCGGTCAGGACGAAGTTCAACAAAGATCCACCAACTGCGAACTCCATTCGGCGATGGTATGCGCAGTTTAAAGCTTCTGGATGCCTCTGTAAGGGGAAATCGACGGGTCGGCCTGCAGTGAGCGAAGAAACGGTTGAACGCGTGCGGGCAAGTTTCACGCGTAGCCCGCGGAAGTCGACGAATAAAGCAAGCGGGGAGCTAAACGTACCACAGCCGACCGTTTGGAAAATCTTACGGAAAAGGCTAAAGCAGAAGCCTTACCGTTTACAATTGCTACAAGCCCTGACACCCGATGACAAAGTCAAACGCTTTGAATTTTCGGCGCGGTTGCAACAGCTCATGGAAGAGGATGCGTTCAGTGCGAAACTTGTTTTCAGTGATGAAGGAACACTTTTTCTTAATGGTGAAGTGAACAGACACAATGTGCGAATCTGGGCGGTAGAGAATCCTCACGCATTCGTGCAGCAAATTCGCAATTCACCAAAAGTTAACGTGTTTTGTGCAATCTCACGGTTTAAAGTTTACGGCCCCTTTTTCTTCTGCGAAAAAAACGTTACAGGACTCGTGTATCTGGACATGCTGGAAAATTGGCTCATGCCACAACTGGAGACCGACAGCGCCGACTTCATCTTTCAACGGGATGGTGCTCCACCGCACTTCCATCACGATGTTCGGCATTTCTTAAACATGAGATTGGAAAACCGATGGATCGGTCGTGGTGGAGATCATGATCAGCAATTCATGTCATGGCCTCCACGCTCTCCCGACTTAACCCCAAGCGATTTCTTTCTGTGGGGTTATGTGAAAGATTCAGTGTTTAAACCTCCTCTACCAAGAAACGTGCCAGAACTGCGAGTTCGCATCAACGATGCTTTCGAACTCATTGATGGGGACATGCTGCGCCGAGTGTGGGAGGAACTTGATTATCGGCTTGATGTCTGCCGAATCACTAAAGGGGCACATATCGAACATTTGTGAATGCCTAAAAAAACTTTTTGAGTTTTTGTATGTGTGTGCAAAGCATTGTGAAAATATCTCAAATAATAAAGTTATTGTAGAGCTGTGAAATCGCTTCAATCATTTATAATAACCCTGTATTTATGGTCGAAGAATGAGATTCAAGCAAAGCGGAAGAATTCATGGTGTAATGTTTACATCACGTTTAGTCTTATGATGATCGGAGTATAGATAGTATTGTTGCAGGCTTTGCACCGTACTGTGGCTTACGAAGTATGTGCGAGGTCTGTTCAGAAAATTCCGGAATTTTCTCCACAAAATTCTTGTACGCTCACCTTTTACTCGCCGGCCGGAGTGGCCCAGCGGTTCTAGTCGCTACAGTCTGGAACCGCGCAGGTTCGAATCCTGCCTCGGGCATGGACGTTTTTGATGTCCTTAGGTTTAAGTAGTTCTAAGTTCTAGGGGACTGATGACCTCAGATGTTAAGTCCCATAGTGCTCAGAGCCATTTGAGCCATTTTTGTCACTTTTTTACTTATTTTGCACGGTCTCCTTCGAAGTACTCTCCTCCACAGTTGCCACACCGCTCCCAACGCCGTTTCCGCTCCTGGGATCGCACGAAGCGTCGTCTCCGAATTTGCTTTTATTCCGTCTATCGTTGTAAATTTTCGTCCTTTCAACGGTGTTACCAACTTGGAAAATAAAAATAATGTCCGCAGGGACCAGGTCTGCAGGGTACATAGGATGGGCCAGCACAGTGATTTCGTCTTTTGTGCAACAGTCACGCACCGACAGGGACGAATGTGCGGCTGCGTTACCGTGATGCGAGAGGCACGAATTGTCTCGCCACATTTGAAGACGTTCCCTTCTCACATTTTCTCGCAGGCGTCGCAAAGCGTCCCGGTACTACCATCGACTGAAAGTTTGTCCCTGTGGCACGAATTTATCATGAACTAATCCTTCATCATAAATAAGTCAAAGAAAACTACACTACTGGCCATTAAAATTGCTACACCAAAAAGAAATGCAGATTATAAACGGGTATTCATTGGACAAATATATTGTACTAGAACTGACATTTGATTACATTTTCACGCAATTTGGCTGCATAGATCCTGAGAAATCAGTACCCAGAACAACCACCTCTGGCCGTAATAACGGCCTTGATACGGCTGGGCATTGAGTCAAACAGAGCTTGGATGTCGTGTACAGGTACAGCTGCCCATACAGCTTCAACACGATACCACAGTTCATCAAGAGTAGTGACTGGCGTATTGTGACGAGCCAGTTGCTCGGCCACCATTGACCAGACGTGAGAGATCTGGAGAATGTGCTGGCCAGGGCAGCAGTCGAACATTTTCTGTACCGAGAACGGCGCGTACAGGACCTGCAAAATGCGGTCGTGCAATATCCTGCTGAAATGTAGGGTTACGCACAGATCGAATGAAGGGTAGAACCACGGGTAGTATCTGAAATATAACGTCCACTGTTCAAAGTGCCGTCAATGCGATCAAAAGGTGACAGAGACGTGTACCCAAAGGTACCCCGTACCATCACGTCGGGTGATACGCCAGTATGGCGAAGACGAATACACGGTTCCCATGTGCGTTCACCGCGATGTCGCCAAACACGGATGCGACAATCGTTATGCTGTAAACAGAACCTGGATTCATCCGAAAAACTGACGTTTTGCAATTCGCGCACCCAGGTCCGTCGTCGAGTACATTGCAGGCGCTCCTGTGATGCAGCGTCAAGGGTAGCCGCAGCCACGGTCGCCGAGCTGATAGTCCGTGCTGCTGCAAACGTCGTCGAACTGTTCGTGCAGATGGTTGTTGTCTTGGAAACGTCCCCATCTCAGGGATCGAGACGTGGCTGCACGATCCGTTACAGCCGTGCGGATAAGATGCCTGTCATCTCGAGTGCTAGTGATACGAGGCCGTTGGGATCCCCTCCTGAACCCACCGATTCCATATTCTGCTAACAGTCATTGGGTCTCGACCAACGCAATGTCGCGATACGATAAACCGCAATCGCGATAGGCTACAATCCGACCTTTATCAAAGTCGGAAACGTGATGGTACGCATTTCTGCTCCTTACACGAGGCATCACAACAACGTTTCACCAGGCAACGCCGGTCAACTGCTGTTTGTGTATGAGAAATCGGTTGGAAACTTTCCTCATGTCAGCACGTTGTAGGTGTCGCCACCGGCGCCAATCTTGTGTGAATGCTCTTAAAAGCTAATCATTTGCATACCACAGCATCTTCTACCTGTCGGTTAAATTTCGCGTTTGTCACACGTCATCTTCGTGGTGTAGCAATTTTAATGGCCAGTAGGGTATCAGCATGACTTTGACATGACGCTTGATCTGACGTGCTTTTTTCGGTCTTGGAGAACCTTTTCCCGACCCATTGTGTTTGGTTTCGAACTCATAACCGTAGACCCACGTTTAATCACCAGTGGTGATTTAAGGAATATCTCGTTCTGATTTGCGCGATCCAAAAGCCCTTCTCAGGTTGCTAGGCGAAGGTCTTTCTGGTCACGACTCATGAACTTGGCGGCAACATGATGCATTCCAAGATGCTGTGTCAGGATTTCATGACATGATCCAACTGGAATGTTACATTCTTCTGCATCGCTCGGACAGTCAGTCTTCTATTGGCACACTCAGTTTCGTTCACGTTCGTGACTTGAGCGTGGTCGGTAGACGTCCAAGGGCGTCCTGAACGACGGTCATTTTTTACTTCCGTCCGGCCATTTTTAAACCGTGTGAACCATTCTTAACACCGAGTACGGCTTGGCCACTCACCACCACAGGTTCCCTGCGTCCATTGGTGAGTCTCTGTGCAGGATTCCTTGAGTTTTACGGATAATTTAATGCAGACGCGGTGCTCCTGCATCTGTGCCTTTTCGAAATTCGCAAACAGTGCGACACATCGTTCGACTCAATACAGCACTGAACAATAATTAGCTACAACTATGAAACTGACGGCAGTTACACATGAAACACGGGCGTATGCAGGGATGCCAACCGCATTTTTCTCCAAATACCATTGGCGCGAAATTACGAATGTTCCGGAGTTTATTGAACAGAGCTCGTATGAAATCTGAAGAAGAGATGATCGAAATTGTTAGTTGATAGAGGTTTATTTATCAGCAGCTGTCGGCGGTTGTGCAACGATGCTGACGTGGTGTTTGCCCGGTGTGGTGTTTCAGCAGTTCTTCCCGGCCGACATGGTGGACCTGGCGGCGTGCTGCGCCGGCACCTCCGCCCCCTCCACCCCCACGCTGGACGCGCGCCACGGCCACTGGCCGGGACAGGCCGTCTGCTCGTCTACGTCCGCGCCGTCGACGCCGCTGGACCCGCAAGCTGCGCTCATGGTGGGTACCGGCAAAAGTGGGGGCAGAGTGACTCCCTGGGTAACATCCCCTGTGTGTTCTGGTGTGTGTGAAGGCAGGAGAACACAAAGTCGTGTCACAATTCTTTGTCTCTTACTCATCTCTCTCTCGCTCTCTCTCTTCTTCCTTTCTGAATCTCTCTTTTCTAATAACTTTATCTTTCTCCCTTTGTACCTCTTTTCTAATTAATCTGTACAGGGTGAGTCACCTAACGTTACCGCTGGATATATTTCGTAAACCACATCAAATACTGACGAATCGATTCCACAGACCGAACGTGAGGAGAGGGGCTAGTTTAATACAAACCATACAAAAATGCACGTAAGTATGTTTTTTAACACAAACCTACGTTTTTTTGAATGGAACCCCGTTAGTTTTGTTAGCACATCTGAACATATAAACAAATACGTAATCAGTGCCGTTTGTTGCATTGTAAAATGTTAATTACATCCGGAGATATTGTAACCTAAAGTTGACGCTCGAGTACCACTCCTCCGCTGTTCGATCGTGTGTATCGGAGAGCACCGAATTACGTAGGGATCCAAAGGGAACGGTGATGGACCTTAGGTACAGAAGAGACTGGAACAGCACAGTACGTCCACATGCTAACACCTTTTTATTGGTCTTTTTCACTGACGCACATGTACATTGCCAAGAGAGGTGAAGTACACGTACACACGTGGTTTCCGTATTCAATTACGGAGTGGAATAGAGTGTGTCCCGACATGTCAGGCCAATAGATGTTCAATGTGGTGGCCATCATTTGCTGCACACAATTGCAATCTCTGGCGTAATGAACGTCGTACACGCCGCAGTACATCTGGTGTAATGTCGCCGCAGGCTGCCACAATACGTTGTTTCATATCCTCTGGGGTTCTAGGCACATCACGGTACACATTCTCCTTTAACGTACCCCACAGAAAGAAGTCCAGAGGTGTAAGATCAGGAGAACGGGCTGGCCAATTTATGCGTCCTCCACGTCCTATGAAACGCCCGTCGAACATCCTGTCAAGGGTCAGCCTAGTGTTAATTGCGGAATGTGCAGGTGCACCATCATGCTGATACCACACACGTCGACGCGTTTCCAAAGGGACATTTTCGAGCAACGTTGGCAGATCATTCTGTAGAAACGCGGTATATGTTGCAGTGCTCTCCGATACACACGATTGAACAGCAGAGGAGTGGTACTCAAGCGTCAACTTTAGGTTACAATATCTCCGGATGTAATTAACATTTTACAATGCAACAAACGGCACTAATTACGTATTTGTTTATATGTTCAGATGTGCTACCAAAACTAATGTGGTTCCATTTAAAAAACGTAAGTTTGTGTTAAAAAACATACTTCCGTGCATTTTTGTATGGTTTGTATTAAACAATTACACTAGCCCCTCTCCTCACGTTCGGTCTGTGGAATCGGTTCGTCAGTATTTGATGTGGTTTACGAAATATATCCAGCGGTAACGTTAGGTGACTCACCCTGTATTTCGTTCTGCCACCATCCTCATTTATCTCTTTCTCTCTGTGATTATTAAATACTTATATTTATTTCTCTTCTCTCTATACTGTTTCCACTATTATTCTACATTTCTCCATCATTGCCTTCTTTACCTCTACATCTTTTTTATTCGTGCATCAGTCTCTTCTTTATCTCTGCATCATCTTTTCATTTCTACATCAATCTCTTCTTTACCTCAGCATCTATTCTATCTTTTATCCCCACATCTCTACTCTTCTTTATATTTTCTCCTCTCTGACATCTCTTACTAATGTCTATATCTTGTCTACCTCTACCTGTTTCCCTCTCCTTCTCTAACATCTACTTCTATCTCTGATCCCCTCTCCTCTTATCTCCTCTCAAATCTGTCTCTATATTTATACCTGTCTTTCCTGTTTCATCTTTGTCACCTCTCTTTTCTACCTCAATCTCTTTTTTTCTTCTGTTGTTGTCTTATTTATGTTGTAAGGTGGCTATAATTTGGCACCTTATAAGCACTCATCCACATACTTTGCCATGATCTACAACAACATTAGGTATTATGTGATAGGTAGTACATCTTATATACGAAATTTAAAAATGTTCAAATGTGTGTGAAATGTTATAGGACTTAACTGCTAAGGCTATCAGTCCCTAAGCTTACACACTACTTAACCTAAATTATTCTAAGGACAAAGAACACACACACACACCCATGCCCGAGGGAGGACTCGAACCTCCGCCGGAACCAGCTGCACAGTCAATGACTGCAGCGCCCTAGACCGCTCGGCTAATCGCGCGCGGCACGAAATTTAAAGGAGACTGACATTGTCACATACGCCTAGTACATAATTGTTAACGCTTATTGCATGAAAAGTGACGGAGTGTCTTCATTATCATACTAGTAGAGGTTGGAACGACAGTGGAAATGAAAGCCCACAGAGGTGTGTTGGTGCTGCTAAGACAAAGGAAATAGCAATACGGACGTCGTAGCACCTAAGCGCTGGAGCACTTAATAGAGTCGCGACCGGCCGGTTTTGTAGCCGAACCGGAAGTATTATACGTCTGAAACTACGAAAAACTTGGACGCAGGTGAGAGGAACGAAGAAGCGGCGCATCGGAAACCACGCAGGCTGGGTTATTTCCAAGGATTTTTACTCAGAGTACAGGTTTCTCCTCGCAAACTTTTCGCGCTGGACGACAAAAGACTAAAATATGGTTCGTCGGCGTTGGGAACAATCTGTAGAGAGGGAGAATATTACGTGGTTTCGGGAATATGATTCGTTTTCGGAATTACGATGGTGTGAGCCGAGCCTTGCTGGGAAGTTAGTAGTGGAGAGACGAAGTCTTCCGTTGTGAGTGTCCGTGTGTGACGGTCGCTCGATATCAGCTTTTGTTGGTGCAGACGGAGTTGCTGTCTTTCGCCTCAGGAGAGTTTGTAGTTAGAACAGTTAGGCACCGTACCGCTGCGAACATATACGATTCTGGACTTCACCTCTGAGTTGCAAGTCGTCGTTGAGTACGCAGCGTTCAGTAATTGAGAGCACTTCCTCTGCCTATACTTACGTTGAGACGTTATCTGAACTCCGTCCTTGTGGCTGGGAGTTCTCGTTTCTCGTCTGTAGAACACAGAGAGGAGAAGACAGTATTAGAGTATATTAGTCAGAGGACCGCCTTCTGCCGTCCTAGTGTTTGAAAGAGTTTATTTGTGGCTGGAGTTCTTCCATCGTCGCAGAAGAGTACGAGAACCATCACTTCGACGCACCGGACGCAGTACATACGGTGATATAGCAGATTGCTTCGGCATATTAGGGCTATAAAAGCTAAACAGCTGTGATCACGTTAGTTTATTTCCACTGAGGTTCCACACCACCGTAGATCACCTTTGAAAGAAGTGTTCAAAAAATGGTTCAAATGGCTCTGAGCACTATGGGACTTAACATCTGAGGTCATCAGTCCCCTAGAACTTAGAACTACTTAAACCTAACTAACCCAAGGAAATCACACAACACCCAGTCATCACGAAGCAGACAAAATCCCGGACCCCGCCTGGAATCGAACCCGGGAACCCGGGCGTGGGAAGCAAGAACGCTACCGCACGACCACGAGCTGCGGATTAAAGAAGTGTCCTCTAGTTTTTGGTACGTAAGTGATTTCAGTCATTTCGCGTTATTGATATTAGATCGCGCAGTCATAATAAGGGGCAGAGTTCGGCAATTGATTAGTAATTTCGTTTAGGAAATGTAAACTTTGTAATATGAAGGGTTTTTTGATCTACAATAAATACCGGGTGATCAAAAGGTCAGTATAAATTTGAAAACAATAAACCACGGAATAATGTAGATAGAGAGGTAATAATTGACACACATGCTTGGAATGACATGGGGTTTTATTAGAACAAAAAAAAAAACAAAAAAAAAAGAGTATTGCTAGAGGCGTGAAAGATCTCTTGCGCGCGTCGTTTGGTGATGATCGTGTGCTCAGCCGCCACTTTCGTCATGCTTGGCCTCCCAGGTCCCCAGTCCTCAGTCCGTGCGATTATTGGCTTTGGGGTCACCTGAAGTCGCAAATGTATCGTGATCGACCGACATCTCTAGGGATACTGAAAGACAACATCCGACGCCAATGCCTCGCCGTAACTCCGGACATGCTATACAGTGCTGTTCACAACATTATTCCTCGACTACAGCTATCGTTGAGGAATTGTAACACGTCCGATTTATGTATCCCGCACGATCGGGATCTCATAGCAGCCCAAATAAATTTATTAATTAATGTGACCGTGTACCTATCGGAATGGACTGCTACGGAGTTATTACATTCCATTTTGTCCTTCTCAGTTGCTGTAATAATGAAATGTCTGGTAACAGAAGAACAACAACACAGCTTTGCTAATCAAGACCTATATTCGTCTCATAAACACAAAAAGAAGGAGACAGCCACTGCCTTCGTCATACACTTTTAATTACGGCTAATCTTAGCACAGGCTTCTTCGTTATACACATTCGTCACACGCTAATACAATCACTGCAATCCAACACTGCAAATCCAAAATAATGCCGGCGCGGTAGACGCGAAATCAAAATAACGGCGCAGAAATATCACTGATAACTCTCGTAATTATACTTTATCACTTTCCCGTATTATTTTAACACAAAGGGGTTAAACCGCGGCGATGGCCACTCCCTTCGTCGGCAAACCTTGCATTACAACTACTGCTGACTTCCGCACAGCTCGGCCCGCCACACGGGACTCTGACTGACTTCAGCTCTCACTCGTTCTCGCAACCCGACACTATCGATTGTTTGCCCTTTCGACCTGTGCCGAGTGCAAACTTATAGTAAGGGCCTACGGACCCCTTACAGAATGATAGTGGACATATTGAGCATTTCCTGTAAAGAACATCATCTTTGCTTTGTCTTACTTTGTTATGCTAATTATTGCTATTCTGATCGGATGAAGCGCCATCTGTCTGACATTTTGTGAACTTCTGAATTTTTTTGGTTCTAATAAAACCCCATGTCATTCCAAGCATGTGTGTCAATTTGTACCTCTCTATTACATAATTCCGTGATTTATTCCGTTTTCAAATTTATACTGACTTTTTGATCACCCGGTATATAAGCAGGGACAACTTTCATCATTTAGTGGTTGGTATTAATTGCCTTCATCATTCATTCATGTTTAGGTTGTAATTATAAAATTAAGAGATCCGAAGATCTGCTTCAGGTGGTAGTCAGACGCGGGCAAATGTTCATTTTACCGTTTATTATTCTCCGTTGCGCATATTCATTTTACACACGCATGGAGTAGCATCTTGGGATGTTATGTCTTCTGTACTGAATCTCCTTGTTTCTTTTCTTTATTTCTTTATCTCCTTTATCTCAGTCTCTTTGTTTCTTCAGTCTGTTTAAGTTCAAATGGCTCTGAGCACTATGGGACTTAACATCTGTGGTCATCAGTCCCCCAGAACTTAGAACTACTTAAACCTAACTGACCTAAGGACAGCACACAACACCCAGTCATCACGAGGCAGAGAAAATCCCTGACCCCGCCGGGAATCGAACCCGGGAACCCGGGCGCGGGAAGCGAGAACGCTACCGCACGACCACGAGCTGCGGACGGTCTGTTTAAGTCTTGTTTACATCAGCCTCCACCTATTCCTCTATTTTTACCTGTAGTGCTTTCTTGTATACATTACACTTGGCTGCGACCTCAGCTCACTCCCGAAGGAGGGTACTCCGGCTGCAGTGTATTGCTCTCGGTTTGTCGAACTTCGTGCTCGACTTGCCGGTCACACCTTTATTTGCACCGATGGCTCCAAAACTGACGACGGTGTCGGCTGTGCCTTTGTCGTCGGGGCCGCCACCTTTAAATACCGGCTCCTCGACCAATGTTCCAGCTTTACGGCCGAGCTTTTTGCTCTCCATCAGGCCGTTCAGTATTCCCGCCGCCACCGCCATTCATCGTATGTACTCTGCTCTGACTCACTCAGTGCTCTTCAGAGCCTTGGAGCTCCCTATCCGGTCCATCCCTTGATTCAACGGATACAGCAGTCCCTCCATTCTTTCGCTGATAATGGTGGTTCTGTCAGCTTTCTCTGGGTTCCCGGACATGTAGGAGTGCCTGGGAATGATGCTGCGGATGCGGCAGCCAAGGCTGCAGTCCTCCTGCCTCGGCCAGCCTCCCATTGTGTCCCGTCATCTGACGTTCGTGGGGATGTGTGTAAGAGGCTTGTGTCGTTGTGGTGGGATGCTTGGTCATCCCTCCAAGGAAACAAGCTCCGGGCAGTCACGCAGCTCCCAACTGCTTGGACAACCTCCTCCCGACCATCTCGGCGAGAGGAGGTCCTTCCGACCAGGTTGCGGATTGGGCATTGCCTGCTCTCCGGTGACCCAGCCCCGCAGTGCCCTTGTGGTCAGGCATTAACAGTGCGCCATGTTTTATTGTCGTGTCCCCGTTTTAGTCAATTTCGTGTTGTCCTGTCCCTGCCATCTACTTTACCGGATGTTTTAGCTGATGACGCTCGAGCAGCTGCTCGTATTCTGCGTTTTATAACTTTAACTGGCTTGTCCAAAGACATTTAACCTTTTTACTTATTTTATCTGCATCTTTGTCAGGTACTTCTGGTGTCCCCCCATCCCCTTGAGTTTTAGCAGGTTCCATGTGCTCTAACAACAGTGACTGGACGCTAATGACCTCAGCAGTTGAGCGCCCTTAAACCCAACCAGAAAAAAAAAAAACACTTGGTTACCACTGTTTACATCCAAGCTGTTCTGCTTACGATCGTTTCTGTAGCGATACAGGACTTTTGCATCAGGCTCTGGCATCTGTATGAATTAGAACCAAAAGACTTGGGACGCTCGTCATCTGAAGCGTTGCTGATTGTGTCTTCTCCGCTGTATAGTGAGAGAAGGTATGGCAAATGTGGTGAACTGTGCATACACGCAAGAAGAGAGGAGTGTCTGTGTTAATGAGACGCCCACATGCCAATACTGGCACACCTGGCGGTGCCTTTGTAGACGCGCTCACACACTTGGATATTGACTGGCGCGTCTCTTCTCCGGTTGGAAGGAATGCCGGCCTTGGTGGAATATTGCAGCGGGCCACGCATGCCGTCATTCATTCCTCAGCCGTTCACTCAGTTCGTCTGGTTTCGTCTGCTCCCCCATCTCCTCCTCTATAATGTTGATCGTTTCATCTCTGGGATGTACCCGTTACCTTCAACACCCGTCTTTTATATACCCTCCGTCTGTGTCTCAGGTTTTAGCCTTTACTGCTCTATGCAGTTCGATGTCTTACCCCGTGTCCCCATGATAGTCGAGGAATGACAATGGATAAGATTATCATGAGTTGTTGTTGTGGTCTTCAGTCCTGAGACTGGTTTGATGCAGCTCTCCATACTACTCTATCCTGTGCAAGCTTCTTCATCTCCCAGTACCTACTGCAACCTACATCCTTCTCAATCTGCTTAGTGTATTCATCTCTTGTTCTCCCTCTATGATTATTTCCCTCCACGCTGCCCTCCAATACTAAACTGGTGATCCCTTGGTGCCTCAGAACATGTCCTACCAACCGGCCCCTTCTTCTTGTCAAGTTGTGCCACAAACTTCTCTTCTCCCCAATTCTATTCAATACCTCCTCATTAGTTATGTGATCTAACCATCTGATCTTCAGCATTCTTCTGTAGCACCACATTTTGAAAGCTTCTATTCTCTTTTTGTCCAAACTATTTATCATCCATGTTTCACTTCCCATACATAGCTACACTCCATACAAATACTTTCAGAAACGATTTCCTGACACTTAAATCTGTACTCAGTGTTAACAAATTACTCTTCTTCAGAAACGCTTTCCTTGCCGTTGCCAGTCTGCATTTTATATCCTCTCTACTTCGACCATCATCAGTTATTTTGTTCCCTAAATAGCAAAACTCCTTTACTACTTTAAGTCTCTCATTTCCTAATCTAATTCCCTCAGCATCACCCGACTTCATTCGGCTACATTCCATTATCCTCGTTTTGCTTTTGTTGATGTTCATCTTATATCCTCCTTTCAAGACACTATCCATTCCGTTCAACTGCTCTTCCAAGTCCTTTGCTGTCTCTGACAGAATTACAATGTCATCGGCTAACCTCAAGGTTTTTATTTCTTCACCATGGATTTTAATACCTACTCCGAATTTTTCTTTTGTTTTCTTCACTGCTTGCTCAATATACAGGTTGAATAACATCAGGGGAGAGGCTACAACCCTGTCTCACTCCATTCCCAACCACTGCTTCCCTTTCATGTCCCTCGACTCTTACAACTGCCATCTGGTTTCTCTACAAATTGTAAATAGCCTTTCGTTCCCTGTATTTTACCCCTGCCACCTTCAGAATTTGAAAGAGAGTATTCCAGTCAACATTGTCAAAAGCTTTCTCTAAGTCTACAAATGGTAGAAACGTAGGTTTGACTTTCCTTAATCTAGCTTCTAAGATAAGTCGTAGGGTCGGTATTGCCTCACGTGTTCCAATATTTCTACGGAATCCAAACTGATCTTCCCCTAGGTCGGCTTCTACTAGTTTTTCCATTCGTCTGTAAAGAATTTGGGTTAGTATTTTGCAGCTGTGACTTATTAAACTGATTGTTCGGTAATTTTCACATCTCCCAACACCTGTTTTCTTTCGGATTGGAATTATTATATTCTTCTTGAAGTCTGAGGGAATTTCTTTTGTCTCATACATCTTGCTCACCAGATGGTAGAGTTTTGTCAGGACTGGCTCTCCCAAGGCCATCAGTAGTTCTAATGGATAGTTATCTGCTCCCGGGGACTTGTTTCAACTTAAGTCTTTCAGTGCTCTGTCAAACTCTTCACGCAGTATCGTATCTCCCATTTCTTCTTCATCTACAGCCTCTTCCATTTCCATAATATTGTCCTCAAGTACATCGCCCTTGTAGAGACCCTCCATATACTCCTTCCACCTTTCTGCTTTCCCTATCATAATTGTGATTATTTTGATGAAGATGTTATTGCTAGTGTTCTGCATCTACATTTATACTCCGCAAGCCACCCAACGGTGTATGGCGGAGGGCACTTTACGTGCCACTGTCATTACCTCCCAGTCGCGTATGGTTCGCGGGAAGAACGACTGCCGGAAAGCCTCCGTTCGCGCTCGAATCTCTCTAATTTTACATTCGTGATCTCCTCGGGAGGTATAAGTAGGGGGAAGCAATATATTCGATACCTCATCCAGAAAAACACCCTCTCGAAACCTGGACAGCAAGCTACACCGCGATGCAGAGCGCCTCTCTTGCAGAGTTTGCTAAACGTCTCCGTAACGCTATCACGCTTACCAGATAACCCCGTGACGAAACGCGCCGCTCTTCTGAAGATACCATACTAGATAAAAGTAGCCTCATCTGTGTATAGGATGGATGGCACAAATCCCAGAATTGTGGTTGCATGGAGAAGAAACCAGTGGCAAAACTGCTCGCGAAATGGAAAGTCTGTCGCTAGTAAGCCCTCCACGCGCTGTAAGTGAAAGGGTGGTAACAACTGTCACGGAGAATGTCCCACACGGTCGCCTGGCTTACCCTGTACTGGTGGGCCAACTGCCTGCTACTGACACGGCGGTCGCCCTCCACAGTCTTAATCACGTTTTCCCGCAAGTCCCAACATTTCGGGTACGTCGTTCACGATTTCCTGCATCCTGAAACGACCCTGTCTCAGACAAGCGGTCAGGCACGTGTTGGATACATTGAATGCTCTGGTCGTTGTCGGCGGGGATAGATCTCCTGAATACAACCTTGCTTCCCGCCGCCCGCAGCTATTTTCCTTTCGCTAAGAAAACATCATAGGCAACGCCATCATTTGGCACCAATCAAATTAATCTCATTAAATGTCATCAGATACTCCTTAAAAAAATAATTAAAAAAATACAGCATTAACAAGTGCACACAGAACTAGAGCCAAAAAAAACCACAGCGCAGAAAAATCAGACTAGAAACCGACAAATATAAAAAAGAACATAATTAGAAAGAAAATTTGCTTATCAGAAAGAACTAAATCATAAATAAAATACAAGAAAGACTATAGAAAAAAGATACGATTACTGTATGTGTAAAACCTAAAAGTATATTTGGTCAAGCAATGTATATGTTCCAGAATGAGATTTTCACTCTGCAGCGGAGTGTGCGCTGATATGAAACTTCCTGACAGATTAAAACTGTGTGCCCGACCGAGACTCGAACTCGGGACCTTTGCCTTTCGCGGGCAAGTGCTCTACCATCTGAGCTACCGAAGCACGACTCACGCACGGTACTCACAGCTTTACTTCTGCCAGTATCTCGTCTCCTACCTTCCAAACTTTACAGAAACCCTCCTGGGAACCAAGCATAGCACTCCTGAAAGAAAGGATACTGCGGAGACATGGCTTAGCCACAGCGTGGGGGATGTTTCCAGAATGAGAGCTTCTGTAAAGTTTGGAAGGTAGGAGACGAGGTACTGTCAGAGGTAAAGCTGTGAGTACCGGGCGTGAGTCGTGCTTCGGTAGCTTAGTTGGTAGAGCACTTGCCCGTGAAAGGCAAAGGTCCCGAGTTCGAGTCTCGGTCGGGCACACAGTTTTAATCTGCCAGGAAGTTTCAATGTATATGTTAATTTGTAAATGAAAGTTTATCACGTTACAAAAAAAAAAAAAGTTCCGGTGAGATCACCGAATTTAAGCGCTGTCGGGCGTGGTCGGCACTTGGATCGGTGACCATCCAGCCGCCATGCGCTGTTGCCGTTTTCCGGGGTGCACTCAGCCTCGTGATGCCAACTGAGGAGCTACTCGACCGAATAGTAGCGGCTTCGGTCAAGAACACCATCATAACGACCGGGAGAGCGGTGTGCTGACCAAACCCCCTCCTGTCCGCTTCCTCCAGTGAGGATGACACGGCGGTCGGATGGTACCTGTAGCCCACTCGTGGCCTGAAGACGAAGTGCTGCGTCTTGTACTGATGACCATACTCTTTGTTTTCGCTGTGCTTATTTGCATCCTATATTCCACACAAGCTTCATTCAGATCTTTCAGCATGTTATTCACTGTCCGCTCACTTTCTGCCGCTAATACCATGTCATCAGCAAATCTTATACATTCTATTCTCTTTGCACCAATACATATTCCTCTTTTCCCATCTAAGGTTTTCTCAATAATCTCTTCAAAGTATACGTTAAACGACAGTGGGGAAAGGCATCGACCTTGTCTAACACCTCGTCCAAAGCTGCTTCCTTCTGACATTTCATTTCCAATCCTTATTCTTAGTTTCTGGTGTAAATATAGATTCTGTATCAGTCGTCTCTCTTTCCAATCTACTCCTATCCTCTTCAAAATATCCATCAGCTTGTTCCACTATCAAAAGCCTTTTCTAAATCTATAAACACAGCAAAGATTTCTCTACCCTTTTCCATACATCTTTCCACTATAGTTCTTAGCAGGCCAATAGCATCTCTTGTTCCTTTTCCTCTTCTAAATCCAAACTGCTCCTCTGCAATCCCTCTATCCAGCTTGCCACATAACCTTCTATTCAGCACTCTTAGCAAGACTTTAGCTGCATGAGAAATTAGACTGGTGGTCCAGTGCTCTTCACATTTTTTAGTGTTTCTACTTTAGTTTTTTGTTTAGTGTTTTAGTGGAAAGTGCCAACTACTCATAAATTTTTTTTTGTTTTTTGAATGATTTCCTATACTGTGTGCCCTATAAAATTTATATTGTTTACTCACACTTTCCTCTCTGCTTCTCTTATATAATATGACATAATTTTTTCTTTCTTCTTCAATTTATGTATAATCTGTAGTATATGTAAAAATAATTTCCTCCACTTCTGCACCATTATTATGCTAATGTTTTCCCTCGTAATGTTTTCCCCACCTAACAGTGCAAACTGCAGGAAGATATCAAACTGGAATACACAATGTGCATGTCGTATCACAAGTGCGTGACATACAGAAATTTGAACTCAAAATCAATGTGTCGATGGCAGTTGAGGAGCTACTCGACCGAATAGTAGCGGCTCCGGTCAAGAATACCATCATAACGACCGGGAGAGCGGTGTGCTGACCCCACGCCCCTCCTATCCGCATCCTCCACTGAGGATGACATGGCGGTCGAATGGTCCCGGTAGGCCGCTCATGGCCTGAAGACGGAGTGCAAGTACACAGCATGTCGGCAAGCTCTCAAAAATGTTCAAATGTGAGTGAATTCCTAAGGGACCAAACTGCTGAGGTCATCGGTCCCTAGACTTACACACAAACTATGCTAACAAGGGAACCTCCCCATCGCACCCGTCTCAGATTTAGTTATAAGTTGGCACAGGGATAGGCCTTGAAAAACTGAACACAGATCAATCGAGAAAACAGGAAGAAGTTGTGTGGAACTATGAAAAAAATGAGCAAAATATACAAACTAAGTAGTCCATGCACAAGGTAGGCAACATCGAGGAGAGTGTTAGCTTACGAGCGCCGTGGTCCCGTGGTTAGCGTGAGCAGCTGGGGAACGACAGGTCCTTGGTTTAAATCTTCTCTCGGGTGAAAATTTTAATTTTTTATTTTCAGATAATTATCAATGTTTAGGCACTCACACATAATCAACTTCGCTCTCCAAAATTCCAGGACATGTTCAGATTTGCTTGGACATATACAGAATTTGACGGTCTACGCACGGAAACATTTGAAAAAGTAAAAAACATATGTTTTGAGAGAGCACAGGGAAAACTGTGCGACTCTGAAACTGTTGCATTCATTTGATGCAGTTTATGTGACAAACTCTTATGTTTTCATCACTTTTTTTGGAGTGATTATCACATCCACAAGAAAACCTAAATCGGGCAAGGTAGAAGAATCTTTTTACCCATTCGCCAAGTGTGCAAGTTAGGTGGGTCGACAACATATTCCTGTCACGTGACGCACATGCCGTCACCAGTGTCGTAAAGAATATATCAGACGTGTTTTCCTGTGGAGGAATCGTTTGACCTATGACCTTGCGATCAAATGTTTTCTGTTCCTATTGGAGAGGCACGTCCTTTCGTCTACTAATCGCACGGTTTTGCGGTGCGGTCGCAAAAGACAGACATTAAACTTATTACAGTGAACAGAGACGTCAATGAATGAACAGACAGATCGTAACTTTGCGAAAATAAAAAAAGTAAAATTTTCACTCGAGGGAGGACTTGAACCAAGGACCTTGCGTTCCGCAGTTGCTCACTCTAACCACGAGACCACGGCGCTCATCAGCTATGATTGTCCTATATGTTGCACATGGACTACTCAGATTGTATATTTTGCTTATTTTTTCATAGTTCCACACAACTTCTTCCTGTTTTCTCGATTGATCTGTGTTCAGTTTTTCAAGGCCTATCCACTGTGTCAATTTATAACTAAATCTGAGGGGGGTGCGATGGGGAGGTTCCCTTGTAAGAACAACACAGACGCCATGCCCGAGGGAGGACTCGAACCTCCGGTGGGAGGGGCCGCACAATCCGCGACATGGCGCTTCTAACTGCGCAGTCACTCCACGCGGCGGCAGGCTCTCGATTCGAATACGGGTCCATTGTGTACAACTCTGTATCACATCCACAACAAGTTTAGTCAGCAAGAGATGTGAATCGGACACAACATTACCGATTACTATGGCAGGACAGGAAACTAGGACATGATGTATGAGGAACAGTACCACCGTCAAGGAGGAAACCATGCATACTGTAACTGTAACTGCATGGTACAGCGCCTATTAGACCGCAGTCTCTGTAACGAAGTGTGATTGAGTAAGTGGTCTCTAGTACGAGGGCTATCCACAAAGTACATTACGTTTTGGAATTAAAAATAAATAGTATTGGAAATTTTTTTTATTATATACAGATAAAGCCACACTTAAATACTACTTTTCTACATAGTTGCCATTTAAATTAAGGCACTTATCGTAGCGATGGACGAGGTTGGAAATTCCTTCGTCGTAAAATTCGGCCGCCAGCTCCTTCAACTTCTTGAAGGTGTGCGTCATTATCAAAACGCTGGATAGTCAACCCCTTCTTCTTTGCTGGGAATAAGTGGAAGTCGCTCGGTGCCAGGTCGGGACTGTACGGCGGATGAGGAAACAACTCCCACTTAAAAGATTCGAGAACTTCACGAGTGGCATTTGCCGTGTGGGACCGGGCGTTGTCGTGAATCGGCAAGATCTTTGAGCCCAACTTTCCCCTGCGCTTGTTTTGTATTGCTCTTCTGGGGTGGGGTTGTGCAGAGTTTGGCAATACCTTTGAGAGTTTACTGTAGTGCCTCTTTCCAGGAAATCCACAAAAATCACGCCTTTTCTGTCCCAAAAGAAGAGGTAACCACATGGTTGAAGGAGCAGGCGGCCGAATTTTACGACGAAGGAATTTCCAAGCTCGTCCATCGCTACGATAAGTGCCTTAATTTAAATGGCAACTATGTAGAAAAGTAGTATTTAAGTGTGGCTTTCATCTGTATATACACTCCTGGAAATTGAAATAAGAACACCGTGAATTCATTGTCCCAGGAAGGGGAAACTTTATTGACACATTCCTGGGGTCAGATACATCACATGATCACACTGACAGAACCACAGGCACATAGACACAGGCAACAGAGCATGCACAATGTCGGCACTAGTACAGTGTATATCCACCTTTCGCAGCAATGCAGGCTGCTATTCTCCCATGGAGACGATCGTAGAGATGCTGGATGTAGTCCTGTGGAACGGCTTGCCATGCCATTTCCACCTGGCGCCTCAGTTGGACCAGCGTTCGTGCTGGACGTGCAGACCGCGTGAGACGACGCTTCATCCAGTCCCAAACATGCTCAATGGGGGACAGATCCGGAGAACTTGCTGGCCAGGGTGGTTGACTTACACCTTCTAGAGCACGTTGGGTGGCACGGGATACATGCGGACGTGCATTGTCCTGTTGGAACAGCAAGTTCCCTTGCCGGTCTAGGAATTGTAGAACGATGGGTTCGATGACGGTTTGGATGTACCGTGCACTATTCAGTGTCCCCTCGACGATCACCAGTGGTGTACGGCCAGTGTAGGAGATCGCTCCCCACACCATGATGCCGGGTGTTGGCCCTGTGTGCCTCGGTCGTATGCAGTCCTGATTGTGGCGCTCACCTGCACGGCGCCAAACACGCATACGACCATCATTGGCACCAAGGCAGAAGCGACTCTCATCGCTGAAGACGACACGTCTCCATTCGTCCCTCCATTCACGCCTGTCGCGACACCACTGGAGGCGGGCTGCACGATGTTGGGGCGTGAGCGGAAGACGGCCTAACGGTGTGCGGGACCGTAGCCCAGCTTCATGGAGACGGTTGCGAATGGTCCTCGCCGATACCCCAGGAGCAACAGTGTCCCTAATTTGCTGGGAAGTGGCGGTGCGGTCCCCTACGGCACTGCGTAGGATCCTACGGTCTTGGCGTGCATCCGTGCGTCGCTGCGGTCCGGTCCCAGGTCGACGGGCACGTGCACCTTCCGCCGACCACTGGCGACAACATCGATGTACTGTGGAGACCTCACGCCCCACGTGTTGAGCAATTCGGCGGTACGTCCACCCGGCCTCCCGCATGCCCACTATACGCCCTCGCTCAAAGTCCGTCAACTGCACATACGGTTCACGTCCACGCTGTCGCGGCATGCTACCAGTGTTAAAGACTGCGATGGAGCTCCGTATGCCACGGCAAACTGGCTGACACTGACGGCGGCGGTGCACAAATGCTGCGCAGCTAGCGCCATTCGACGGCCAACACCGCGGTTCCTGGTGCGTCCGCTGTGCCGTGCGTGTGATCATTGCTTGTACAGCCCTCTCGCAGTGTCCGGAGCAAGTATGGTGGGTCTGACACACCGGTGTCAATGTGTTCTTTTTTCCATTTCCAGGAGTGTAATTTAAAAAATTTCCAATACTTTATTCATTTTTAATTCCAAAACGTAGTGTACTTTGTGGATAGCCCTCGTATTACGTATTTCCGGAGGTAAGTTCATTAGACATTTTTGGTTCCATATCCTCTCGTCGATCAGTCCTCAGAATTTGTGCACTGTGCAAAAAAATCACCCTGTTTCATCATCATCATCATTTAAGACTGATTGTGCCTTTCAGCGTTCAGTCTTGAGCATAGCCCCCCTTATAAAATTCCTCCATGATCCCCTATTCAGTGCTAACATTGGTGCCTCTTCTGATGTTAAACCTATTACTTCAAAATCATTCTTAACCGAATCCAGGTACCTTCTCCTTGGTCTGCCCCGACCTCCTACCCTCTACTGCTGAACCCATGAGTCTCTTGGGTAACCTTGCCTCTCCCATGCGTGTAACATGACCCCACCATCTAAGCCTGTTCGCCCTGACTGCTACATCTATAGAGTTCATTCCCAGTTTTTCTTTGATTTCCTCGTTGTGGACACCCTCCTGCCATTGTTCCCATCTACTAGTACCTGCGATCATCCTAGCTACTTTCATATTCGTAACCTCGACCTTGTTGATGAGGTAACCTGAATCCACCCAGCTTTCGCTCCCATACAACAAAGTTGGTCGAAAGATTGAACGGTGCACAGATAACTTAGTCTCGGTACTGACTTCCTTCTTGCAGAAGAGAGTAGATCGTAGCTGAGCGCTCACTGCATCAGCTTTGCTACACCTCGCTTCCAGTTCTTTCACTATGTTGCCTTCCTGTGAGCATATGCACCCTAACTACTTGAAACCGTCCACCTGTTCTAACTTTGTTCCTCCTATTTGGCACTCAATCCGTTTATATTTCTTTCCCACTGACATTACTTTCGTTTTGGAGATGCTAATAGTCCTTACATTTCTGAGCTAGCTCTGAAATATTACTCTGCAAACTTTCAATCGAATCTGCCATCACAACTAAGTCACCCGCATATGCGAGACTGCTTACTTTGTGTTCACATATCTTAATCTCACCCAGCCAGCCTATTGTTTTCAACATATGATCCATAAATAATATGAACAACAGACAGGTTGCAGCCTTGTCTTACCCCTGAAACTACTCTGAACCATGAATTTACTGTCAACTCTAACTGCTGCCTGAATATCCATGTAAAGACCTTTAATTGCTTGCAAAAGTTTGCCTCCTAGTCCACAATCTCGTAGAACAGACAATAACTTCCTCCTAGGAACCCGGTCATATGCCTTTTCTAGATCTATAAAGCATAGATTCCCTCTCAGGGGACACCGCCTAATAGTAGGCACCTTCAGTGCCGGGCGGGAGGGTTTGCGTGCTTCGGTGAAGTCGAGAGCTATGCCGGCGGTAGCATAGCTACTGGCAGGGTCTCCCAAGCCGGACTGGTCCCGACAGAGGAGCCAGACAAAGTGTGTCCCACAACATAGGGCAGGGAGGGCTCTAGAGGCGTAGTGAAGCCAGCTTCCCTAGAGGAGTAAACCTCATACAAATCCTGGTCCTCCTGGTTGGGGGTTGGGCATGGGGCTAATAACCCCATACTGTAAAAAAAAAGAATATTACGGAAATTCAACAGAAGCCTCGGAAACTGGATGGAAAGCATGTATCACGACCCCGGCAAAGGAAACGGATAAAGGATCCAACAGTAGCATCATGGAATGTGAGGACAATGCTTCAGCCTGGAAATGATCCATTCAGTTAGGCGAAAAGGGAGACCCAGAAGAAGATGGATCGATGAGGTAATAATGGATATCAGCAATATGGGAGTCCGGGGGTGGAAAAGAGCAGCAAATAACCGAGAAGTGTGGAGGAAGATTGTTGAAGAAGCCAAAGCTCACCAAGGGCTGTAGAGCTACTGAAGAAGAAGAAGAAGAAGAAGAAGAAGAAAGCATAGATTCAATTCCCTGTTCCACTCGTGATGCCGGCAACAATCAGAGCACCCTGTTTTATTCAGAAAATATTCGTAATGACCACGGAGTCCGCAGCTCGCGGTATAGTTGCCAGCGTTGCTACCTTTGGATCACGGGGTCCCGGGTTCGATTCCCGGTCGGGTTGGGAATTTTCTCTGCCGGGGGACTGGGTGTTTGTGTTGTCCTGATCATTTGATCATCCTCCTCACCTATGCTGACAGTGGTTAGAATGAATGTGAAAAATTGGGACTTTGTACGGGCGCTGATGACCGCGCGATTGAGCCCCCCACAAACCAAACATCATCATCATCATCATCATCATCAATTACCACGGACTCTTAAAATGTAGTTTTCCTTATTAATAGGAAATGGCGTTTTTGCTCAGCACCTGCTCGCTTCCCTGTTGCAGGCCGTGGTGGGGGGCTCCGTGGTGCTGCCGCCCATCTTCTCGCCGGTCTGGGTTCGAGACCCGAGCAAGCAGACGTGGACGCGCGCCTTCCTGCTGCTGCAGGGCCAGGAGCTGTACATCTCGCACAAGGTAGGCTGGACCAGAACGGGCCGGACCACGCTGCCCCACAGCAAGCCGCGTCGCCAGCTCACTACACCGGGCGGCCGAGTCGCTCTCGCTCCCACGTCAAATTCAGGTACAGACGAAGGAATAGAACAGCAGCGGCTACTCAGCGAGGAATACAGTCCGGAGAGGAGACTCTGTACCACACAAACTTCACTGTGTAACGGAAAAAGCGAAGTTCTTGAATAAAGATGACAAAGCCAGCGGCCGTATTTGAATCTAAAGCCGTTTATTCTTTTCTAAAAATATGCTACCAGTTTCGACACCACATGGGGTCATCTTCAGGTCCCGAATGTAACCTGCGATCCACAACAAGTTTCCTGTGCAGTGAACAGAATCGTATGCAGCGGACCAAAATTAACTGCATTCCGCAACAAACGAGTCGAGTATGGTGAGGTGAGAACTCGTCTGACCATCCTGGACTCGTTGCTACAGTAGGTAGCACGCTGGACATGGAGGTCCTAGTCTTAGATTCTAGCTTTAACGTACCCTAATCTCTTCTAGTTACGGTAGTTTTTAGGATGGTAGATGTTAAAGGCATGGTGAGCGATGGCCAGCGTCTTGAGGGTCATTCCAAGACCCGGGCCGCCGCCCACAACCAGGTGACGGGCAATATTATACCTATAACTTCTCTATTCAGTTTGTAAGTAGGCTGTTTAGGTTTTTTTATTGGTAACGCCACCTCTGTGTGAAAATCACTGGCTGTGCTGTGTGCAGTCTGTGTCTAGTTTGCATTGTTGTCTGCCATTGTAGTGTTAAGCAGCGGCAGCTGGATGTGAACAGCGCGTAGCGTTGCGCAGTTGGAGGTGAGCCGCCAGCAGTGGTGGATGTGGGGAGAGAGATGGCGGAGTTTTGTAATTTGTCATGAAATGCTATATATATTATGACTATTAAGGTAAATACATTGTTTGTTCTTTATCAATATCTTTCATTTGCTAACTATCCCTATCAGTAGTTAGTGCCTTCCGTAGTTTGAATCTTTTATTTAGCTGGCAGTAGTGGCGCTCGCTGTATTGCAGTAGTTCGAGTAATGAAGATTTTTGTGAGGTAAGTGATTTCTGAAAGGTATAGTTTAATGTTAGTCAGGGCCATTCTTTTGTAGGGATTTTGAAAGTCAGATTGCGTTGCGCTAAAAATATTGTGTGTCAGGTTAAGGACAGTCGTGTATAATTCTTCAAAGGGGACGTTTCAAGTTCTCTTCCTTCCTTCTTTCTAAATATCTAATTTCGTTTTGTTTATTAATATCTTACTTGATTTTGTATTAGTTATAAGTTTTTCTAATGCTGCACAAAAAAAGATATCTAATGGATGTAAACAAACAGAGCCCGCCTCCACGTGGCGGGACACGGGCAACAGTGTGAGTGGGGACGGGAGCCGGTGTGGTGTTACTTTGTCACCCCGGACCCCGGACCCAGTCACAGCGGCTAAGTGGCAACATACGACCCACCATAAGAAATTAGACGGTGGGTCATAAAATATAAGCAGCTAGTGAAAAAAAAGTAGGTATGGGATATAGTTGCTTTTGACACGGTGCATATGATTCTGTTCATTGCGTGGGATCTGAAGATGACACCGAGTGGTGTCGAAACTGGTAGCACGTTTAAAAAAATAACAAACGATGTTAGATTCGAAAACGGCCGCTGGTTTTGTCATCACTACTCCAGTACTACGTCTCCGGCTGCAGTCCCACTTGACAGATTACCAGGGAAAAAGTGAAGCGCCCAGAACACGTGGTCGGACGAGAATGTAACTCGCACCCCGACCCGCACTGCAACAAATGATTTGAGCTGCAGTTGTCTGTGACAGGCAGTGCGGCACGCAGCGAGCGTTAGTGCTTTTTGCCATTCCCTTTTCAGTCGCTCTTGTATTTGCTTTGGCCGGCCGGAGTGGTTCAAATGGCTCTGACCACTATGGGACTCAACTGCTGAGGTCATTAGTCCCCTAGAACTTAGAACTAGTTAAACCTAACTAACCTAAGGACATCACACAGATCCATTCCCGAGGCAGGATTCGAACCAGCGACCGTAGCGGTCGCGCGGTTCCAGACTGCAGCGCCTTTAACCGCACGGCCACTTCGGCCGGCCCCGGCCGGAGTGGTCGAGCGGTTCTAGGCGCTACAATGTGGAACCGCGCGACCGCTACGGTCGCTGGTTCGAATCCTGCCTCGCGAATGGATGTGTGTGATGTCCTTAGGTTAGTTAGGTTTAAGTAGTTCTAAGTTCTAGGGGACTAATGGCCTCAGCAGTTAACTCCCATACTGCTCACAAGGGAAGCTCCCCATCGCATCCCCCTCAGATTTAGTTATAAGTCGGCACAGTGGATAGGTCTTGAAAAACTGAACACACATCAATCGAGAAAAAAGGAAAAAGTTGTGTGGAACTATGAAAAAAATAAGCAAAATATACAAACTGAGTAGTCCATGAGCACGATAGGCAACACCAAGGAGCCTGTGAGCTCAGCAGCGCCGTGGTCCCGTGGTTAGCGTGAGCGGCTGCTGAATGACAGGTCCTTGGTTCAAGTCTTCCCTCGAGTGAAAAGTTTACTTTCGTTTTTTTATTTCTGATCTGTCCGTTCGTTCACTGACGTCTCTGTTCACTGTAATGAGTTTAGTGTCTGTGTTTTGCGACCGCACCGCAAAACCATGCTATTAGTAGACGAAAGGACGTTCCTCTCCAATGCGAACCGAAAACATTTGAATCGCAAGGCCATAGGTCAACCGATTCCTCCACAGGAAAACACGTCTGATATATTCTATACGACACTGGTGACGGCATATGCGTCACATGACAGGAATATGTTGTCGACCCAACTAACGCCGGCACGGTAGCTCAGCGAGTTCGGTCAGAGGGTTAGCTCCCCTCTAAAATAAAAAAACTGAGTTAATCGATCAACAACGAACTTAAACGGATCTCTTACGACGTCCACCCGAGCAGATGCAACGAACGAAACCGAACAAAAAATGAGATTTAAAAAAAAAAAAAAAAAAAAAAAGGAACTATTTTGTACACTTGGCGAATGTGTAAAAAGATTCTTCTACCTTGCCCGATACTACGGCGCAGTTATCTCGCATCGGACGACAGACGGACAGATAATAATTGTCTGAAAACAAAACAAGAAGGAAGACTTGAACCAAGGACCTCTCGTTCCGTAGCCGCTCACGCTAACCACGGGACCACGGCGCTCCTAAGCTCATAGTCTCCTAGATGTTGCCTATGTTGCGCATGGACTACTCAGTTTGTATATTTTGCTTATTTTTTTCATAGTTCCACACAACTTCTTCCTGTTTTGACGATTGATGTGTGTTCAGTTTTTCAAGGCCTATCCACTGTGCCAACTTATAACTAAATCTGAGGGGGGTGCGATGGGGAGGTTCCCTTGTCAGAGCCATTTGAACCATTTTGTATTTGCTTTTGCAGTCGCCGTACTGTCCACTGTCTGATCTTGAGCGCTTCTAGCGGTGATTCCCGTCTCAGGATCAATCCACACAAAGTCGGGTCTAAACTACAGAAATATAATCCCCTGCACGTAAACGACATTTTGCTGATTATCATCAGGCCTTGCTTGACTCTTACTAATCAGAACGCGTCCAGCGTAAGACCATACTATTTCAACCACACACGAAGAAAAAATTCACAAAACTACAGGAATAATTCGCTTTGTCAGCATAAATCAAATATATCGGTAACCTGTAAACTAATCGATAGTTCAGCTGTCATAATCAAATACGTCAGAACCGCACTGAAAAATCTTCGCCTAACACGTCACGCGATTCATCGACTCCAGTAATTGGTGTGTGAACTTCAGAATCACGTCCAAAGGCAAACCAATGAAATTCAGTTTAAGAGAAGCCTAAACGATTTATTGGTGGCCAACTCCTTCCACTCCATTGATGAATTTCTCAGTAGATCTAATATAACTTTTGCACAATTTCAGTGCAGTAATGTGCTCATTGTAAAAACGTATTACATTAGTTCTATTACATTATTACATGTTTTTTATTTTAAATTCAGTGCATTAGTGCTTGTAAAATGATTCTTTTATACAGTGTTCATTAAAAAAATTACAATCATTCCACTTGGAGCCTGTGGAAGGTACGAGGGCAGTTCAATAAGTAATGCAACACATTTTTTTTCTCGGCCAATTTTGGTTGAAAAAACCGGAAATTTCTTGTGGAATATTTTCAAACATTCGCGCTTCGTCTCGTATAGTTTGATTGACTTCCGACAGGTGGCAGCGCTGTACGGAGCTGTTAAAATGGCGTCTGTAACGGATGTGCGTTGCAAACAACGGGCAGTGATCGAGTTTCTTTTGGCGGAAAACCAGGGCATCTCAGATATTCATAGGCGCTTGCGGAATGTCTACGATGATCTGGCAGTGGACAAAAGCACGGTGAGTCGTTGGGCAGAGCGTGTGTCATCATCGCCGCAAGGTCAAGCAAGACTGTCTGATCTCCCGCGTGCGGGCCGGCCGTGCACAGCTGTGACTCCTGCAATGGCGGAGCGTGCGAACACACTCGTTCGAGATGATCGACGGATCACCGTCAAACAACTCAGTGCTCAACTTGACATCTCTGTTGGTAGTGCTGTCACAATTGTTCACCAGTTGGGATATTCAAAGGTTTGTTCCCGCTGGGTCCCTCGTTGTCTAACCGAACACCATAAAGAGCAAAGGAGAACCATCTGTGCGGAATTGCTTGCTCGTCATGTGGCTGAGGGTGACAATTTCTTGTCAAAGATTGTTACAGGCGATGAAACATGGGTTCATCACTTCGAACCTGAAGCAAAACGGCAATCAATGGAGTGGCGCCACACCCACTCCCATACCAAGAAAAAGTTTAAAGCCATACCCTCAGCCGGTAAAGTCATGGTTACAGTCTTCTGGGACGCTGAAGGGGTTATTCTGTTCGATGTCCTTCCCCGTGGTCAAACGATCAACTCTGAAGTGTGTTGTGCTACTCTTCAGAAATTGAAGAAACGACTTCAGCGTGTTCGTAGGCACAAAAATCTGAACGAACTTCTCCTTCTTCGTGACAACGCAAGACCTCACACAAGTCTTCGCACCCGAGAGGAGCTCACAAAACTTCAGTGGACTGTTCTTCCTCATGCACCCTACAGCTCCGATCTCGCACCGTCGGATTTCCATATGTTTGGCCCAATGAAGGACGCAATCAGTGGGAGGCACTACGCGGATGATGAAGAAGTTATTGATGCAGTACGACGTTGGCTCCGACATCTACCAGTGGAATGGTACCGTGCAGGCATACAGGCCCTCATTTCAAGGTGGCGTAAGGCCGTAGCATTGAATGGAGATTACGTTGAAAAATAGTGTTGTGTAGCTAAAAGATTGGGGAATAACCTGGTCTGTTTCAATGCTGAATAAAACAAACCCCTGTTTCAGAAAAAAATGTGTTGAATTACTTATTGAACTGCCCTCGTACATTAGCTTATTTGTTTCAAGCCGGCCGGAGTGGCCGAGCGGTTCTAGGCGCTGCAGTCTGGAGCCGCGCGACCGCTACGGCCGCACGTTCGAACCCTGCCTTGGGCGTGGATGTGTGTGATGTCCTTAGGTTGGTTAGGTTTAAGGTCTAGGGGACTGATGACCTCAGAAGTTAAGTCCCACAGTGCTCAGTCCACCTAAGGTTAGGGCGGTACTCAGCTCACTGAAGGATGACTTGGGGCTTAGGAAACCCGGTGTGTACAAAATTCCGTGTCTATGTGGGAAAGCTTACATTGGCCGTTCGATTCGCACAGTGCATGACAGGTGTGTGGAACATCGCCGTTATACGAGGCTATAACAGCTGGGAAAATCGGCAGTAGCAGAACACTGCTTAAATGAGGGACACAGTATGAAATTTGGTGAAACTTTGTAGTTGCCAATATTTCCGTTTTTTGGAACGGTGTCTATAAAGAGGCGATTGAAATTAGGTTGGCGGATAATTTAATCAACAGAGACAATGAGTTTGCTCCCAGAATTTCGAATATCTTGCACCATTTTACATTGTCGAACGCTTTTTCCAGGTCTACAAATCCTATGAACGTGACTTGATTCTTCTTTATTCTTGTTTCCATTATCAACAGCAAAGCCAGAATTGCCTCTCTGGTCCCTTTAACGTTCCTAAAGCGAAACATCGTCACTTAACACATCCTCAATATTTTTTCCCATTCTTCTGCATATTATTCTTGTCAGAAACTTGGATGCGTGAGCTGTTAAGCTAATTGTGCGACAATTCTCGCTCTTGTCACCTTGCAGTCTTCGGGATTGTGTGGCTGATATTTTTCCGAAAGTCAGATGATATGTCATACACTCTACACACCAACATGAATGTTCGTTTTGTTGCCACTTCCACGAATCATGTTAGAAATCGGTGTTGTTATCTGTAAAATAATTGCAATACCGTGTCAACTCGCGAAGTTTCATTTCGCTTGCTCCTACTTTTCTGCGTGATTCACATTTTTTGTCGGGCAGCATAGTTACTTTTATGTTGCGTGTGAGACCGCAACAAATCATTGTCCCGCAGAAGTATCTCGAGTCGCGCGCCTGCCAGTGCAGGCAGCCCGCCACGCAGCTTCGTGCTGCGGGTTGCCGCCGTCCCCCCTGGCAGGCACGCTTCGTTTGCTTACGTTGGCCTCGAACCAAGTGCCGCCCGACTTGACACGCATGCCCTTCTAATTCTCCGTTGCCTGCCGCAGCTGTCGTGTTTGTTTTTCTTCCTCCCACCCCGCCCCGCCCAGCCTCTTTTTTTCATGTCGGTACGCGCACGGCGGCTGTTGTACCTCTCGTGTCGGCGAACCCGCCTCCGCAGAACCGTTTCGAACAATGCCGCTGCGACACCTGCCAAAGGCAGACAGGCGAAGACTTTCAACTAATGGGAACGTGCAGTGAGGCTGGGTAGGCTGCTGTTGTGTTTGTTGTCGTTACTGTCCCCTATACTCCGATTACTACGACGATGGAGCTTATGCCGTCGCCAGACGGGACGAGGCAGCGAAGAATGCGGTCATAGTGGCTCTCATATTGATCGATACCACCGACGACCGACATCGGCCGGAGACAGCCGATGTTTCCAAATCAGTACGCCATTACGTGCGCGCTCACACTATACCCGATCTTGCACTTAAGAGCCAAAGAAAAAAATGTTCAAATGTGTCTGAAATCTTATGGAACTTAACTGCTAAGGTCATCAGTCACTAAGCTTACACACTACTTAACATAAATTATCCTCAGGACAAACACACACACCCATGACCGAGGGAGGATTCGAGCCTCCGCCGGGACCAGCCGCACAGTCCATGACTGCGACGCCTCAGACCGCTCCGCTAGCTAATCCCGTTTTCTCTTTTTTTTTTTTTTTTTTTTTTGGTCATCAGTCTACTGACTGGTTTCATGCGGCCCGCCACGAATTCCTTTCCTGTGCTAACCTCTTCATCTGAGAGTAGCACTTGCAACCTACGTCCTAAATTATTTGCTTGACGTATTCCAATCTCTGTCTTCCTCTACAGTTTTTGCCCTCTACAGCTCCCTCTAGTACCATGCAAGTCATTCCCTCATGTCTTAGCAGATGTCCTATCATCCTGTCCCCTCTCCTTATCAGTGTTTTCCACATATTCCTTTCCTCTCCCATTCTGCGTAGAACCTCCTCATTCCTTACCTTATCAGTCCACCTAATTTTCAACATTCGTCTATAGTACCACATCTCAAATGCTTCGATTCTCTTCTGTTCCGGTTTTCTCACAGTCCACGTTTCACTACCATACAATGCTGTACTCCAGACGTACATCCTCACAAATTTCTTCCTCAAATTAAGGCCGGTATTTGATATTAGTAGACTTCTCTTGGCCAGAAATGCCTTTTTTGCCTTAGCGAGTGTGCTTTTGATGTCCTCCTTGCTCCGTCCGTCATTGGTTATTTTACTGCCTAGGTAGCACAATTCTTTAACTTCATTGACTTCGTGACCATCAATCCTGGTGTTAAGTTTCTGGCTGTTCTCATTTCTACTACTTCTCATTACCTTCGTCTTTCTCCGATTTACTCTCAAACCGTACTGTGTGCTCATTAGACTGTTCATTCCGTTCAGCAGATCATTTAATTCTTCTTCACTTTCACTCAGGATAGCAATGTCATCAGCGAATCGTATCATTGATATCCTTTCACCTTGTATTTTAATTCCACTCCTGAACCTTTCTTTTATTTCCATCATTGCTTCCTCGATGTACAGATTGAAGAGTAGGGGCGAAAGGCTACAGCCTTGTCTTAATACGAGCACTTCGTTCTTGATCGTCCACTCTTATTATTCCCTCTTGGTTGTTGTACATATTGTATATGACCCGTCTCTCCCTATAGCTTACCCCTACTTTTTTCAGAATCTCGAACAGCCTGCACCATTTTATATTGTCGAACGCTTTTTCCAGGTCGACAAATCCTATGAAAGTGTCTTGATTTTTCTTTAGCCTTGCTTCCATTATTAGACGTAACGTCAGAATTGCCTCTCTCGTCCCTTTACTTTTCCTAAAGCCAAACTGATCGTCACCTAGCGCATTCTCAATTTTGTTTTCCATTCTTCTGTATATTATTCTTGTAAGCAGCTTCGATGCATGAGCTGTTAAGCTGATTGTGCGATAATTCTCGCACTTGTCAGCTCTTGCCGTCTTCGGAATTGTGTGGATGATGCTTTTCCGAAAGTCTGATGGTATATCGCCAGACTCATATATTCTACACACCAACGTGAATAGTAGTTTTGTTGCCACTTCCCCCAATGATTTTAGAAATTCTGATGGAATGTTATCTATCGCTTCTGCCTTATTTGATCGTAATTCCTCCAAAGCTCTTTTGAATTCCGATTCTAATACTGGATCCCGTATCTCTTCTAAATCGACTCCGGTTTCTTCTTCTATCACATCAGACAAATCTTCACCCTCATAGAGGCTTTCAATGTAGTCTTTCCACCCATCTGCTCTCTCCTCTGCATTTAACAGTGGAATTCCCGTTGCACTCTTAATGTTACCACCGTTGCTTTTAATGTCAGCAAAGGTTGTTTTGACTTTCCTGTATGCTGAGTCTGTCCTTCCGACAATCATATCTTTTTCGATGTCTTCACATTTTTCCTGCAGCCATTTCGTCTTAGCTTCCCTGCACTTCCTATTTATTTCATTCCTTAGCGACTTGTATTTCTGTATTCCTGACTTTCCCGGAACACGTTTGTACTTCCTCCTTTCAACTGAAGTATTTCTTCTGTTACCCATGTTTTCTTCGCAGCTACCTTCTTTGTACCTATGTTTTCCTTCCCAACTTCTGTGATGGCCATTTTTAGAGATGTCCATTCCTCTTCAACTGTACTGCCTACTGCGCTATTCCTTATTGCTGTATCTATAGCGTTAGAGAACTTCAAACGTATCTCGTCATTCCTTAGTACTTCCGTATCCCACTTCTTTGCGTGTTGATTCTTCTTGACTAATGTCTTGAACTTCAGCCTACTCTTCATCACTACTATATTGTGATCTGAGTCTATATCTGCTCCTGGGTACGCCTTACAATCCAGTATCTGATTTCGGAATCTCTGTCTGACCATGATGTAATATAATTGAAATCTTCTCGTATCTCCCGGCCTTTTCCAAGTATACCTTCTCCTCTTGTGATTCTTGAACAGGGTATTCGCTATTACTAGCTGAAACTTGTTAAAGAACTCAATTAGTCTTTCTCCTCTTTCATTCCTTGTCCCAAGCCCATATTCTCCTGTAAACTTTTCTTCTACTCCTTCCCCTACAACTGCATTCCAGTCGCCCATGACTATTAGATTTTCGTCCCCCTTTACATACTGCATTACCCTTTCAATATCCTCATACACTTTCTCTATCTGTTCAGCTTGCGACGTCGGCATGTATACCTGAACTATCGTTGTCGGTGTTGGTCTGCTGTCGATTCTGATTAGAACAACCCGGTCACTGAACTGTTCACAGTAACACACTCTCTGCCCTACCTTCCTATTCATAACGAACCCTACACCTGTTATACCATTTTCTGCTGCTGTTGATATTACCCGATACGCATCTGACCAGAAATCCTTGTCTTCCTTCCACTTCACTTCACTGACCCCTACTATATCTAGATCGAGCCTTTGCATTTCCCTTTTCAGATTTTATAGTTTCACTACCACGTTCAAGCTTTTGACATTCCACGCCCCGACTCGTAGAACGTTATCCTTTCGTTGATTACTCAATCTTTTTCTCATGGTAATCTCCCCCTTGGCAGCCCCCCCCCCTGCCCCCTGTCATGTGACGCACATGCCGTCACCAGTGTCGTATAGAATACATCAGACGTGTTTTCCTGTGGAGGAATCGGTTGATCTATGACCTTGCGATCAAATTTTTCTGTTCCCATTGGAGAGGCACGTCCTTTCGTCTACTAATGGCACGGTTTTGCGGTGCGGTCGCAAAACACAGACACTAAACTTATTACAGTGAACAGAGACGCCAGTGCTCGAACTGACAGATCATAGCTTTGCGAAAATAAAGAATGTAAACTTTTCACTCGAGGTGGGATTTGAACCAAGGACTTCTCGTTCCGCAGCTGCTCACGCTAACCACGGGACCACGGCGCTTCTGTGCTAACATAAGCCTTCGTGTTGCCTATCTTGCGCATGGACTACTCAGTTTGTATATTTTGCTTATTTTTTTCATAGTTCCACACAACTTCTTCCTGTTTTCTCGATTGATCTGTGTTCAGTTTTTCAAGGCCTACCCACTGTGCCAACTTATAACTAAATCTGAGGGGGGTGCGATGGGGGGGTTCCCTTGTCAGAAACGTGTTCCTCGAGCCACTCTGTAACAATACTGGATGAGTGGGGTGCTTCTTTTTTCTTTACTGTAATTTTAAAATCTTTGCAGAGAGGTAGGCCGGCAGCGGCCTATCTATGCCGCTCTTCGGCCACAGAAAAAAACATACACAAAATAGGAAGACGTATAAACAAACATACATGGAGGATAAAAACAGGAGACGTACATATTAAAATAAATGAAGGCACTGTTTGTATAAAAACGTTCAGCACTGTACGCAACGGAGACACAGAGCTTCAGACGTGAACGGAAGACCACTGAAGGAGAGATACTGAGTAACTGACGGGAAGACAAACACTAGCAGAGTGGCGACGATCTCAGCCGCACCAAAAACAAACATACTGTGCACACGAAAAAGCCGGGGGCCTGCGAGAGGGAAGGGGTGAGGGTAGAAGGGAGGGGGGGAAGATGCCAGTGGGAGAGAAAAAGGGAGGGGGAGGGGAGAGTGTAGGGGGGTGGTGGAAGCCTGGGGACGAGGGAGCAGAGGGAGAGAGGAGGGAGGTGGGGGGGGTGAGAAGGGAAAAGAGTGCCCTGGAGGAACAACACAGGAGGGAGAAGATGAAAGATGGTAGGAGTGGTAGATGGAGGGGACGAGGGCATCATCCGTGTGGGGTGTCGCATTGTCCTGCTGAAATTGCCCAAGTCCGTTGGAACGCTCAATGGACACGAATGGATGCAGGTGATCAGACAGGATGCTTGCGTATGTGTCACCTGTCAGAGTCGTATCTAGACCTATCAGGGGTCCCATATCACTCCAACTGAACACTCCCCACACCATTACAGAGCTTCCGCGAGGTTGAACAGTCTCCTGATGACATGCAAGATTTATGAATTCTTGAGGTTCTCCCCATACCCGTGCACATCCATCCGCTCGACACAATTCGAGACTCGTCCGACCAGGCAACATGTTTCCAGTCATGTTGGTGTTGACGCTCCGAGGCGAGGCGTAAAGCTTTGTCTCGTGCAGTGGCCTAAACTGGCAGTTGGGAAGACTTAGCATATATAGTGATATAAGTGAAGAAGTCATGCTAACTGCCAGTGCATTAGCGTATTACACAAATGTTCTCGCTATTAGTTTTGACAGAATTGGCTTATACAGGGTGGTCCGTTGATAGTGACCGGACAAAATACCTCACGAATACGCATCAAACGAAAAAACTACACAGAACGAAACTCGTCTAACTTGAAGGGGGAAACCAGATGCCTCTATAGTTGGCCCGCTAGATGGCGCTGCCATAGGTCAAACGGATATCAACTGCGTTTTTTTTAAATAGGAGCCCCCATTTTTTATTATACGAGGTGCAGCTAGAAAAAAACCGGACTGATGCTGGAAAAAACATTTATTTGCAATTATTTACAATTTCATGTTATCTCCTTCAATGTATTCTCCTCCTCGGTCTCTACACCACTCCATACGAATTTTCCACTGTTCATAGCAATGCTGCAGATCATTTTCGGTAAGTCCATACATTACTTCCGTCGCTTTTTCTTTTACTGCTTCATCAGTCTCAAATCTAGTTCCTTTCGAAGCTGACTTGACTTTAGGGAAAAGAAAAAAGTCACAGGGGGCCAAATCAGGTGAGTAGGGTGGATGATCTAAGATGGGAATGTTGTGTTTTGCCAAAAACGTCTTCACTCACAACGCACTGTGAGCTGGGGCATTGTCTTGGTGAAGGATCCATGACTTTTTTCTCCACAAATCGTTCCGTTTTCTCCGTACTCGCTCACGTAGGGTAGCCAGGACGCTAATGTAGTAATGCTGATTCACCGTTTGTCCCTCTGGTACCCAATCAATGTGCACAATCCCTTTGATGTCAAAAAAAAACAATCATCATTGCCTTGAATTTCGATTTTGACATTCGTGCTTTTTTTTGTCGTGGAGAACCAGGAGTTTTCCAATGCATCGATTGGCGTTTAGTTTCGGGATCGTAAGTAAAAAACCACGATTCATCGCAAGTAATAACATTTTGTAAGAAGGTGGGATCACTTTCAATGTTTTTCAGGATGTCAGAACAAATCATTCTTCGGTGTTCCTTCTGTTCAATTGTGAGACACTTTGGAAGCATTTTTGAACACACTTTGTTCATGTTGAAACTTTCATGAAGAATCTGCCTAACACTTTCCTTGTCAACTCCTGTTAACTCAGACACTGCTCTGATTGTTAAACGGCGATCTTGTCGAACAAGTTTACCGATTTTTTCAATGTTTGCATCAGTTTTTGCTGACAATGGTCTGCCAGTGCGAGTCTCATCACTGGTATCTTTATATCGTTTAAACCACTCAAACACTTGTGTTCGCGATAAACAATCATCGCCGTACACTTGTTGTAACATTACAAACGTTTCACTTGCAGATTTTCCTAGTTTGAAACAAAATTTGATGTTAACACGCTGTTCTTTCTGTACACTCAACATTTTCCGACGCACAGACAAAACGTCAACTACTTAAAACAGACGCCACGGGCAGACTGAGTGCAGGAGGCAGATGAAACTCGAGCAGTAGGCGGAGCGAGAGTCACGTGACAGGCCACGCGACTTTCAGCCTTATTGCATTCGTTTTATTGTTTCACCAGTACTAGTCCGGTTTTTTTCTAGTCACACCTCGTATATTCGTGTAGTACGTAAAGAAATATGAATGAATGTTTTAGTTGCACCACTTTTTTCGCTTTGTGATGGATGGCACTGTAATAGTCACAAACGTGTAAGTACGTGGTATCACGTAACATTCCTCCAGTGCGGACGGTATTTGCTTCGTGATACATTACCCGTGTTAAAATGGACCGTTTACTAATTGCGGAAAAGGTGGATATCGTGTTGATGTACGGCTGTGGGCATGTGCTATGTATGCTACTCGGTATCCTGGACGACACCAACCAAGTGTCCGGACCGTTCGCCGAACACTTACGTTATTTAAGGAAACAGGAAGTGTTCGGCCACATGTGAAACTTCAACCACGACCTGCAACAAATGATGATGCCCAAGTAGGTGTTTTAGCAGCTGTCGCGGCGAAACCGCACATCAGTAACAGACAAATTGCGTGAGAATCGGGAATCTCAAAAACGTCGGTGTTGAGAATGCTACATCAACATCGATTGCACGCGTACCATATTTCTATGCACCAGGAATTGTATGGCGACGACTTTGAACGTCGTGTGCAGTTCTGCCACTGGACACAAGAGAAATTAGGGGACGATGACAGATTTTTTGCACGCGTTCTATTTAGCGACAAAGCGTCATTCACCAACGGCGGTAACGTAAACCGGCATAATATGCACTATTGGGCAACGCAAAATCCACGATGGCAGCGACAAGTGGAACATCAGCGACCTTGACGGGTTAATGTTTGGTGCGGTATTATGGGAGGAAGGATAATTGGCTCCCATTTTATCGATGGCAATCTAAATGGTGCAATGTATGCCGATTTCCTACGTAATGTTCTACCGATGTTACTACAAGATGTTTCACTGCATGACAGAATGGCGATGTTCTACCAACATGATGGATGTCCGGCACATAGCTCGCGTGCGGTTGAAGCGGTATTGAATAGCATATTTCATGACAGGTGGATTGGTCGTCGAAGCACCATACCGTGGCCCGCACGTTCACCGGATCTGACGTCCCCGGATTTCTTTCTGTGGGGAAAGTTGAAGGATATTTGCTATCGCGATCCACCGACAACTCCTGACAACATGCGTCAGCGCATTACATTGCATGTGCAAATATTACGGAAGGCGAACTACTCGCTGTTGAGAGGAATGTCGTTACGTGTATTGCCAAATGCATTGAGGTTGACAGACATCATTTTGAGCATTTATTGCATTTAAGTGGTATTTACAGTTAATCACGCTGTAACAGCATGCGATCTCAGAAATGATAAGTTCACAATGGTACATGTATCACATTGGAACAACCGAAATAAAATGTTCAAACGTACCTGCGTTCTGTATTTTAATTTAAAAAGCCTACCTGTTACCAACTGTTCGTCTAAAATTGTGTGCCATATGTTTGTGACTATTACAGCGTCATCTATCACGAAGCGAAAAAAGTGGTCCAACTAAATCATACTTAATTCTTTACGTACTACACGAATATGTAATAAAAAATGGGAGTTCCTATTTAAAAAAACGCAGTTGATATCCGTTTGACCTATGGCAGCGCCATCTAGCGGGCCAACCATAGCGCCATCTGGTTTTCCCCTTCAACATAGACGAGTTTCGTTCTCTGTAGTTTTGTCGTTTGACGCTTTTTTCGTGAGATATTTGGCCCGGTCACGATCAATGGGCCACCCTGTGTAACAGAAGATACATCTTTTGATGATGACTTGTTTATCACTCGAGTCCAATCATTTTTGAAATTTTTATTACTTAAAATGATGGCCTAAGGTTGTTGTACAGTCAATTGGCTGTTATATCTCCCGAAAGGTTTGATATGACTGTGGCTACCCACCAGAGGAAAAGTATTAGGATTAGGTGCTCTAAGGTGGATGGAGGAACTGTGACAGTGCAAACAAATTAGTGACACATGCGCGTACAATTTATTCTGCTGCGGTACTTAACTGCAGATGTACAGCAACTCATTGGATGTGCTCACGGACAGACACAACTGAACAGTTGGTGCGTTTCTGAATACATGGTTCAAATGGCTCTGAGCTCTATGGGACTCAACTGCTGAGGTCATCAGTCCCCTAGAACTTAGAACTACTTAAACCTAACTAACCTAAAGACATCACACACATCCATGCCCGAGGCAGGATTCGAACCTGCGACCGTAGCGGTCGCGCGGTTCCAGTCTGAAGCGCCCTGAACCGCTCGGCCACTCCGACCGGCTTGCCCTGATTATAACAATTTATTACAGAATAACCGTTTGACATAATAATTTACAGGCCGGCCGCAGTGGCCAAGCGGTTCTAGGCGCTACAGTCCGGAACCGCGCGACCGCTACGGTCGCATGTTCGAATCCTGGCTCGGGTGATGTCCTTAGGTTAGTTAGGTTTAAGTAGTTCTAAGTTCTAGGGGACTGATGTCGTTAGCAGTTAAGTCCCATAGTTTTCAGAGCCAATAATTTACATTTGATGCCGTTACATAGGTTAGTGTTACGAGTTCTTTTTAAGACCACTTACGTTAGTAAACCTCAACGTGTGCTCCCTTGGTAGCTCGGAGAATGTCGAGGCGGTATTCCAGTTTTGTAACACGTGTTCTGTCACAGTACCCACAGCAGCTTGTACCCTAGCCTTCAGTTCGTTGACGTCAGCAACTGGTGTGACGAAGACTCTGTCCTTGATATAGCCCCAGAAAAAAAAGGCAAGGGCCGTAACGTCTGGAGAGCGGCGTGGCCAGAGTGTTGGACCGTTCCTTCCAATCCAGCGATCCGGAAATGTTCCATCCAGGAAATCACGCACAATCGAAACTCAGTCGAGGGGGGGGGGGTGGAGGGGCTCCATCTTGCTGGAAAATTATCCATGATTGACATTCTTCTAACTGTGGGGTAAATGTTAGCGGGAATGGATTTTTCCGCGAAGAAAAACGGTCCGAAAGCCTTCTTATGCATGAGACCGCACCAGAACATTTCGGTGTCTCGCTGTAACTTCAGTATCGTGTGGAGACTCTGAACCCCATACACTGACATTACGCCTATTTACCATTCCACAGACATGAAAGGCGGATTCATCGGTGAAGCATATGCGACTTAAGTAATGGTTAGCGCCATCAATCCTATTGAGAATCTCAGTTGCAAATTCAGCACGTGTCAGAAAATCATTCGGTTGCAAGGCCTGCGCAATTTGCACTTTGTAAGCATGCAGCCTAAGCCTTACGTGAAGAATCTTCACCACACTGGCTTGCGTTATTTGAAGAAGTTCACGTGATGATGCTTGACGAGTTGATCTAGACGGACTACGCTGAGACGATTGCCGAACGCGATTAAACTGTTTAACCGCTCATACGAGGCCTGCCGCTTCGAGGACGATCTTCAACGCTGCGTGTTTCGTTTAACTTTGCATACCATCGCTTTACTGATTTAACATTAGGAGAGCTGCGTCCATAAGTAGCCCGAAATTTACGCCGAACTCTGATGGGCGATCTCGTCTCGTGAAACCAAAGCACACATTGCGCTTTTTCCTGCTTCGACGCCATTTCGGCCGGCCGGTGTGGCCGTGCGGTTAAAGGCGCTTCAGTCTGGAACCGCGTGACCGCTACGGTCGCAGGTTCGAATCCTGCCTCGGGCATGGATGTGTGTGATGTCCTTAGGTTAGTTAGGTTTAATTAGTTCTAAGTTCTAGGCGACTGATGACCTCAGAAGTTAAGTCGCATAGTTCTCAGAGCCATTTGAACCATTTGACGCCATTTCGCCAGCAACTAACATGACATAACAGACCGCTTCGGTGTTGTGGAGCACTAGCGCCATCTATTGGTAACAACAACTAGTAACACTAATGTATGTAACGGCATCAAGTGTATCTTACTACACTACTGGCCATTAAAATTGCTACACCACATGATGTCCTATACAAGTGAAATGTAACCGACAGGAAGAAGATGCTGTGATATGCAAATGATTAGCTTTTCAGAGCATTCACGCAAGGTTGGCGCCGGTGGCGACACCTACAACGTGGTGACATGAGGAAAGTTTCCAACCGATTTCTCATACACAAACAGCAGTTGACCGGCGTTGCATGGTGAAACGTTGTTGTGATGCCTCGTGTAAGGAGGAGAAATGCGTACCATCACGTTTCCGACTTTGATAAAGGTCGGATTGTAGCCTATCGCGACTGTGGTTTATCGTATCGCGACATTGCTGCTCGCGTTTGTCGAGATCCAATGACTGTTAGCAGAATATGCAGGACGGCAATACGGAATACCGTGCTGGACCCCAACGGCCTCTTATCACTAGCAGTCGAGATGACAGGCATCTTATCCGCACGGCTGTAACGGATCGTGCAGCCACGTCTCGATCCCCGAGTCAACAGATAGGTACGTTTGGGTTTAGAGCATCATGATGGTCGCATCAGTGTTTGGCGACAATGCGGTGAGCGCACATTGGAAGCGTGTATCCGTCATCGCCATACTGGCGTATCACCCGGCGTGATGGTGTGAGGTGCCATTGGTTACACGTCTCGGTCACCTCTTGTTCGCATTGACGGCACTTTGAACGGTGGACGTTACATTTCAGATGTGTTACGACCCGTGGTTCTACCCTTCATTCGATCCCTGCGAAACCCTACGTTTCAGCAGGATAATGCACGACCGCATGTTGCAGTTCCTGTACGGGCCTTTCTGGATACAGAAAATGTTCGACTGCTGCCCTGCCAGCACATTCTCCAGATCTCTCACCAACTGAAAACGTCTGGTCAATGGTGGCCGAGGAAACTGGCTCGTCACAATACGCCAGTCACTACTCTTGATGAACTGTGGTATTGTGTTGAAACTGCATGGGTAGCTGTACCTGTACACGCCATCCGAGCTCTGTTTGACTCAATGCCCAGGCGTATCAAGGCCGTTATTACGGCCAGAGGTGGTTGTTCTGGATACTGATTCCTCAGGATCTATGCAGCCAAATTGCGTGAAAATGTAATCACATGTCAGTTCTAGTATAATATATTTGTGCAATGAATACCCGTTTATGATCTGCATTTCTTCTTGGTGTAGCAGTTTTAATGGCCAGTAGTGTATGTCAAACAGTTATTCTGTTATAATTTTTTTGAATCTGGGCATGACTTTGTGCTCACGCTGTATTATTACTAAGTTGCGTTAAATGAACCATTTTTATCGTATTCATATCTGTTAATAGCCATCACAGTTTTTCTTAATCACGCTTTACGTTAGTAGTTTTCTATTCAAAAATCTTGTACAGTCACAGCCTTCGCACTGTTGAGCTCTGATTGTTGCGCTGTTAATACGCAGTATGAAAATGGCTGAGGTTGCCTCCTGTTGCGTAGTGAAAAACGCATGTGGAACACGGCTAGAAAGTGCCGAGAAATAGGCTGTTCTTAATGTTTTTGATAAATTTACGGAGATAATCTGCTTTGAAGTTTTCTGAGCGACTGTATTATATACAGTTTAGAAGCGTGTATCGAGAGATTGCGTAGCGAAATCGGCAGCGCGAGAAACTCGTAGTCCATTGCAGTTCATGGTTCGCTGGTTCAAGCCCCGCTAGAGTAATTTTTTTTCTCGTTCGGTGTGAAATACCCACATCTCGTAATTATAAAACTCATTATCATTTTTATGAATAATGCACGTTTTCTTGTTTCTAATTATATATTTCACGTGAAATTCCTGTTTTCATTTGAAATATAAATTCTTAATTATCGATGTTTTGTGACAGACTGTTAATAAAGGTTGCTGAAGTTAAGAAAACACAACAAAAACAAAAGGCAAAAACGAAAAACCAAATACTATTTATTTGGACTATGTCCATTGTTTTGTGGCGCAGATGTATATGTGTCGTCGAACCATGAAAAACACTACATAAATGCTGCAATATTTCATTTTCCACTGTGCCATTACAATATGAACCCGACAGAAATCTGGAGCCAAGTTAAAGGATTTGGCCCGAGAAATAAAAAGACTGTTAAGCTGCCAGACGACTGGAACTAAAGCACACAGCTCTCTCACATGACACTGCCGAACGGTGGCGGAATGTAGAACGGCTCGTAGCAGATGATAGATCCAGAACTGAAATGTATTTCTCGGATTCGGTAAGGAAGGAGCTAAGAGATTACCAGGCGACTGGCTTAATTAATACCTTCAGTGACTTCAGTATTCAACAGTACGGTGAAATCGCCGTAGTATGATTTTGCATCACACATAGCCCGCGCCGAAAAATTATCCTGTGTTTTAAGTTAGCAATTTTCACCACTCTTGTTTGTAATTAGAATACTATGTCAGGTGATAACGAGGGCATTTTATACTTTCCGGCTGGTCAGGTAGAAAGCGTGCGGTAGTGCTGGAGTTTCTCCGAGTTTTATTTCATTCTCTTTAAAAATTAAATGACATTCGAAGCTGTATTGTTTCTTTGCTCGTCTCTTTTTTACGTCTGCACTGCAACTGCTCACATCATTGCAGGTTAGTTGGACCGCTGGCTGGGCAGTGCTGTCGAAGTTTAATGCGCCGGTGAACCTGTTGTCCCGCATTATCAAAAAAAAAAAAATGGTTCAAATGGCTCTGAGCACTATGGGACTCAACTGCTGTGGTCATAAGTCCCCTAGAACTTAGAACTACTTAAACCTAACTAACCTAAGGACATCACACACATCCATGCCCGAGGCAGGATTCGAACCTGCGACCGTAGCGGTCGTGCGGTTCCAGACTGTAGCGCCTTTAACCGCTCGGCCACTCCGGCCGGCCTCGCATTATCGCTCAGCCTGTGTGCGTGTAACACAGCATAAAACGTGTAACACAGCATAAAACGTATCCTTATGATCGTACTTCACTGTGCTAAGACTCATGTAAGTACGAGCTGCCGCATCCGCCATTTTGTTTCCTACAGCTCTAAAGTTTTTGCGGTCCTTCAGGATTTGCGCCCTGGCACTTTACCACGAAACTGCGGGTGGTTGTGCTGCCATTAACTGTTCTAACCGTTCTAGAAGTGGATTTAAAATGGGCCGTTTCCCAGGCTATTCGGAGAGAAGAAAAATATGGACTCTTTAACTGTCGTCGCGAAAACTGGGTTTCTAAAAGGGCAAAATGGTTCAAATGGCTCTGCGCACTATGGGACTCAACTGCTGTGGTCATAAGTCCCCTAGAACTTAGAACTACTTGAACCTAACTAACCTAAGGACATCACACACATCCATGCCCGAGGCAGGATTCGAACCTGCGACCGTAGCAGTCACGCGGTTCCAGACTGTAGCGCCTTTAACCGCTCGGCCACTCCGGCCGGCTCTAAAAGGGCATCTCAACAGAAAATGCTATACAGGGTGTTACAAAAAGGGACGGCCAAACTTTCAGGAAACATCCCTCACACACAAATGAAGAAAATATGTTATGTGGACATGTGTCCGGAAACGCTTAATTTCCATGTTAGAGCTCATTTTAGTTTCGTCCACCTACGCTGAATGGAGCACGTTATCATGATTTCATACGGGATACTCTACCTGTGCTGCTAGAACATGTGCCTTTTCAAGTACGACACAACATGTGGTTCATGCACGCTGGAGCTCCTGCACATTTCAGTCGAAGTGTTCGTACGCCTCTCAACAACAGATTCGGTGACCGACGGATTGGTAGAGGCGGACCAATTCCGTGGCCTCCACGCTCTCCTGACCTCAACCCTCTTGACTTTCATTTATGGGGGCATTTGAAAGCTCTTGTCTACGCAACCCCGGTACCAAATGTAGAGACTCTTCGTGCTCGTATTGTGGACGGCTGTGATACAATACGCCATTCTCCAGGGCTGCATCAGCGCATCAGGGATTCCGTGCGACGGAGGGTGGATGCACGTATCCTCGCTAACGGAGGACATTTTGAGCATTTCCTGTAACAAAGTGTTTGAAGTCACGCTGGTACGTTCTGTTGCTGTGTGTTTCCATTCCATGATTAATGTGATTTGAAGAGAAGTAGTAAGCGTTTCCGGACACATGTCCACATAATATATTTTCTTTCTTTGTGTGTGAGGAATGTTTCCTGAAAGTTTGGCCGTACCTTTTTGTAAGACCCTCTATATGCTTTCACTGATCAAATGTTAAATGCTCGGTTCCCGGGTTCGATTCCCGGCGGGGTCAGGGATTTTCTCCGCCTCGTGATGACTGGGTGCTGTGTGATGTCCTTAGGTTAGTTAGGTTTAAGTAGTTCTAAGTTCTAGGGGACTAATGACCATAGATGTTAAGTCCCATAGTGCTCACAGCCATTTTGTTAAATGCTCTGAATAACCGAACATCACCCTTTATGTGATCTCTCCAAGGCTTTTAACTGCGTGGATTATGAAATTCTTCTAGATAAGCTTAACACATTGCCGTCCGCACGCTTCGTACAAGTCGAATTACTTGGCTTGTCGCCGGCTGCTCTGTCACCTTTCCGTAGATGACAAGCTTCAAACACATTGACTTTTGCGCGCTTTAATTTTTCCGGAAATCTTCTATTTTGCCGTATCGTTCCACAAACTCGAATTTTCTTTTCAAGTAACTTCTCTGCAAGTTCTACACTGTTACAATAATTATCCATGCAGAGGTGATGCCAGTTTCCATCAGAAGGTGTCAACAGTCCCATCACTATCTTTGCTGAAGGCTGTCCAGCGCCGGAATACATCTCGCATTAGGAAATGTATCCCGTACTCGAATCACACACAGCATCCGAATGAGTGTGCCGTATTTCGTAATTTTCGACGGAATGTAAACTTTAAAATTTAACCGACCACGCCACGGTATCGTTTCTTCATCAACTGATATGTTTCGACTTAGATTAAACGTTTCTTTAAACTTTTTGGAAAAATAATCAATTACGAATTTCACTTTGACAAGCCGGTCGGCATTATTCAGTTTATTGTTGCTGTCGGAAAAATGTAAAAATGATAATATTTGTCTGAATCGGTTGCGGGACATCGTTTTCCGAAATATCGGTGTGTCTATCAACGGATTCGTTGACCAATAGTCATTGATCCTTGTTTTACTTACAATTCCCATAAGGATTGGAAGCTCAAACCATTTTCTAAGTTCGGGTCCCATAACGTCGACAAATTTGGCAATTTTTAAATCCAGTTTCTTTCTGTATCAATTTTGACTGTAGTACTTTTTGCTTTCGTTGCTAATATATTCAAATAGATCGTTCCCAATATATAATTGTCCGACATCCTCGACGCTCTGCGTATCTGTGGGAAGTACGATTTGACCCAAAGAGCCTTCATATTTATTATTGGTCCTCGGTAAATCAAAGTATGACCACTGGGCACCGTCTCCGTCGTCTGATTCAGCCGAATCAGCTGGCAACCGTAGCGTTCGCCGAATTCTTCCTGGACGTACGAGGTGCGGCTAGAAAAAAACCGGACTGATGCTGGAAAAAACATTTATTTACAATTATTTACAATTTCATGTTATCTCCTTCAATGTACTCTCCTCCTCGGTCTCTACAGCGCTCCATACGAATTTTCCACTGTTCATAGCAATGCTGCAGATCATTTTCGGTAAGTCCATACATTACTTCCGTCGCTTTTTCTTTTACTGCTTCAACAGTCTCAAATCTAGTTCCTTTCAAAGCTGACTTGACTTTAGGGAAAAGAAAAAAGTCACTGGGGCCCAAAACAGGTGAGTAGGGTGGATGATCTAAGATGGGAATGTTGTGTTTTGCCAAAAACGTCTTCACTGACAACGCACTGTGAGCTGGGGTATTGTCTTGGTGAAGGATCCATGACTTTTTTCTCCAGAAATCGTTCCGTTTTCTCCGTACTCGCTCACGTAGGGTAGCCAGGACGCTAATGTAGTAATGCTGATTCACTGTTTGTCCCTCTGGTACCCAATCAATGTGCACAATCCCTTTGATGTCAAAAAAAACAATCATCATTGCCTTGAATTTCGATTTTGACATTCGTGTTTTTTTTTTTTTTGTCGTGCAGAACCAGGAGTTTTCCAATGCATCGATTGGCGTTTAGTTTCGGGATCGTAAGTAAAAAACCACGATCCATCACAAGTAATAACATTTTGTAAGAAGGTGGGATCACTTTCAATGTTTTCCAGGATGTCAGAACAAATCATTCTTCGGCGTTCCTTCTGTTCAATTGTGAGACACTTTCGAACCATTTTTGAACACACTTTGATCATGTTGAAACTTTCCTTGTCAACTCCTGTTAACTCAAACACTGCTCTGATTGTTAAACGGCGATCTTGTCGAAAAAGTTTACCGATTTTTTCGATGTTTGCATCAGTTTTTGCTGACAATGGTCTGCCAGTGCGAGTGTCATCACTGGTGTCTTCGCGGCCATCTTTAAATCGTTTAAACCACTCAAACACTTGTGTTCGCGATAAACAATCATCGCCGTACACTTGTTGTAACATTACAAACGTTTCACTTGCAGATTTTCCTAGTTTGAAACAAAATTTGATGTTAACACGCTGTTCTTTCTGTACACTCAACATTTTCCGACGCACAGACAAAACGTCAACTACTTAAAACAGACGCCACGGGCAGACTGAGTGCAGGAGGCAGATGAAACTCGAGCAGTAGGCGGAGCGAGAGTCACGTGACAGGCCACGCGACTTTCAGCCTTATTGCATTCGTTTTATTGTTTCACCAGTACTAGTCCGGTTTTTTTCTAGCCACACCTCGTATTTCACTATCTGCGGACGATTCTGTTTCAATTTCAATTTTTTATTTATTTATTTTTTTCTTTTTTTTGTCCATTGTATTCTTCCCAGTCGGCCAAGTCATCCGGAACGTCAGACAAGACGTACGCGCATTCATCGTAAACAATCCTATTATCTGAAACTTCCTGGCAGATTAAAACTGTGTGCCCGACCGAGACTCGAACTCTGGACCTTTGCCTTTCGCGGGCAAGTGCTCTACCACTTACACCTACTTAACCTAAGGACATAACACACATCCATGCCCGAGGCAGGATTCGAACCTGCGACCAGAGCAGCCACGTCGTTCCGGACTGAAGCACCTAGAACCGCTCGGCCACAGCGGCCGGCACCAATGACATCAAAACATACAGTAAACTAATTATTCAATCTCGGGCCATACATACCTACTAACAGAGAGAGGAGGGAACATATATTTACATAGTTTAATCCCATATGGTAGAGCACTTGCCCGCGAAAGGCAAAGGTCCCGAGTTCGAGCCTCGGTCGGGCACACAGTTTTAATCTGCCAGAAGTTTCATATCAGCGCACACTAAAGTGCTGCCGCCTGCCACTGCGCGATGCTGTGCTCACGACACCACTGTGGTGTCTCCGGAGCCGGCCGAAGTGGCCGTGCGGTTCTAGGCGCTGCAGCCTGGAACCGCAGGACCGCTACGGTCGCAGGTTCGAATCCTGCCTCGGGCATGGATGTGTGTGATGTCCTTAGGTTAGTTAGGTTTAAGTAGTTCTAAGTTATAGGGGACTGATGACCTCAGCAGTTGAGTCCCATAGTGCTCAGAGGCATTTGAACCATTTTTTTGGTGTCTCCGGACGGCATAGTGTTAAGTGTTGTGGTATGAGTGCGACAGTGCACAAATGGTTTGCTTCATATTTAACTGGAAGAATGCAGAAGGTTGAAATTAACAGTACAGATAGTCGGTCCTTTGTCAACTTGAGCCATTTTCCATATTTACACACAACTTGTGCTTCACCTTGGAGAAGGAATTGTGTAGTCTGTAAGCGGTAAGTGCGTTCTTGTGTGTCCTGGAAATTTAACGAAGCAAGCCTTCATTCCATTAGAAGACCCGTGTTTGGTGAGTTTGGTATTTATACTCGGTTATTGCGCAGATATGCTCTTTAGAAGCAGCCGCGCCAACTCGTACTTATAGGATCCTGGTACACGATTTAATAAATGTCATTTTCGAATGTTGTTGTTGTGGTCTTCAGTCCTGAGACTGGTTTGTGCAGCTCTCCATGCTACTCTATCCTGTGCAAGCTTCTTCATCTCCCAGTACCTACTGCAACCTACATCCTTCTGAATCTGTTGAGTGTATTCATCTCTTGGTCTTCCTCTAAGATTTTTACTCTCCACGCTGCCCTCCAATACTAAATTGGTGATCCTTTGATGCCTCAGAATATGCCCTACCAACCGATCCCTTCTTCTAGTCTACATCTACATCTACATCAATACTCCGCAAGCCACCTGGCGGTGTGTGGCGGAGGGCACTTTACGTGCCACTGTCATTACCTCCCTTTCCTGTTCCAGTCGCGTATGGTTCGCCGGATAACGACTGTCTGAAAGCTTCCGTACGCGCTCTAATCTGTCTAATTTTACATTCGTGATCTCCTCGGGAGGTATAAGTAGGGGGAAGCAATATATTCGATACCTCATCCAGAAACGCACCCTCTCGAAACGTGGCGAGCAAGCTACACCGCGATGCAGAGCGCCTCTCTTGCAGAGTCTGCCACTTGAGTTTGCTAAACATCTCCGTAACGCTATCACGGTTACCAAATAACCCTGTGACGAAACGCGCCGCTCTTCTTTGGATCTTCTCTATCTCCTCCGTCAAACCGATCTGGTACGGATCCCACACTGATGAGCAATACTCAAGTATAGGTCGAACGAGTGCTTTGTAATCCACCTCCTTTGTTGATGGACTACATTTTCTAAGGACTCTCTCTATGAATCTCAACCTGGCACCCGCCTTACCGACAATTAATTTTATATGATCATTCCACTTCAAATCGTTCCGCACGCATACTCCTAGATATTTTGCAGAAGTAACTGCTAGCAGTGTTTGTTCCGCTATCATATAATCATACAATAAAGGATCCTTCTTTCTATGTATTCGCAATACATTACATTTGTCTATGTTAACGGTCAGTTGCCACTCCCTGCACCAAGTGCCTATCCGCTGCAGATCTTTCTGCATTTCGCTACAATTTTCTAATGCTGCAACTTCTCTGTATACTACAGCATCATCCGCGAAAAGCCGCATGGAACTTCCGACACTATCTACTAAGTCATTTATATATATTGTGAAAAGCAATGGTCCCATAACACTCCCCTGTGGCACGCCAGAGGTTACTTTAACGTCTGTAGACGTCTCTCCATTGATAACAACATGCTGTGTTCTGTTTGCTAAAAACTCTTCAATCCAGCCACACAGCTGGTCTGATATTCCGTAGGCTCTTACTTTGTTTATCAGGCGACAGTGCGGAACTGTATCGAACGCCTTCCGGAAGTCGAGGAAAATAGCATCTACCTGGGAGCCTGTATCTAATATTTTCTGGGTCTCATGAACAAATAAAGTGAGTTGGGTCTCACACGATCGCTGTTTCCGGAATCCATGTTGTTTCCTACATAGTAGATTCTGGGTTTCCAAAAACGACATGATACTCGAGCAAAAAACATGTTCTAAAATTCTACAACAGATCGACGTCAGAGATATAGGTCTATAGTTTTGCGCATGTGCTCGACGACCCTTTTTGAAGACTGGGACTATCTGTGCTCTTTTCCAATCATTTGGAACCCTCCGTTCCTCTAGAGACTTGCGGTACACGGCTGTTAGAAGGGGGGCAAGTTCTTTCGCGTACTCTTTGTAGAATCGAATTGGTATCCCGTCAGGTCCAGTGGACTTTCCTCTGTTGACTGATTCCAGTTGCTTTTCTATTCCTTGGACACTTATTTCGATGTCAGCCATTTTTTCGTTTGTGCGAGGATTTAGAGAAGGAACTGCAGTGCGGTCTTCCTTTGTGAAACAGCTTTGGAAAAAGGTGTTTAGTATTTCAGCTTTACGCGTGTCATCCTCTGTTTCAATGCCATCGTCATCCCGGAGTGTCTGGATATGCTGTTTCGAGCCACTTGCTGATTTAACGTAAGACCAGAACTTCCTAGGATTTCCTGTCAAGTCAGTACATAGAATTTTACTTTCGAATTCACTGAACGCTTCACGCATAGCCCTCCTTACGCTAACTTTGACATCGTTTAGCTTCTGTTTGTCTGAGAGGTTTTGGCTGCGTTTACACTTGGAGTGAAGCTCTCTCTGCTTTCGCAGTAGTTTCCTAACTTTGTTGTTGAATCACGGTGGGTTTTTCCCGTCCCTCACAGTTTTACTCGGCATGTACCTGTCTAAAACGCATTTTACGATTGCCTTGAACTTTTTCCGTAAAAACTCAACATTGTCAGTGTCGGAACAGAAATTTTCGTTTTGATCTGTTAGGTAGTCTGAAATCTGCCTTCTATTACTCTTGCTAAACAGATAAACCTTCCTCCCTTTTTTTATGTTCCTATTAACTTCCATATTCAGGGATGCTGCAACGGCCTTGTGATCACTGATTCCCTGTTCTGCACTTACAGAGTCGAAAAGTTCGGCTCAAGCTGTTATCTCCACGAGTCGGTTCTCTGTTTAATTGCTCGAGGTAATTTTCGGATAGTGCACTCAGTATAATGTCACTCGATGCTCTGTGAGCATCGAGCATGGAGAGCTGCATCAAACCAGTCTCAGGACTGAAGACCACAACAACAACATTCGATAATGACATTTATTAAATCGCGTACCAGGATCCTATAAGTACGAGTTGGCACGGCTGCATCTAAAGAGCATATCTGCGCAATAACCGAGTATAAATACGAAACTCACCAAGGGATCGGTTGGTAGGGCATATTCTGAGGCACCAAGGGATCACCAATTTAGTATTGGAGGGCAGCGTGGAGGGTAAAAATCTTAGGGGGAGACCAAGAGATGAGTACACTCAACAGATTCAGAGGGATGTAGGTTGCTATAGGTACTGGGAGATGTTGTGCTACAAATTTCTCTTCTCTCGATTTCTATTCAATACCTCCTCATTAGTTACTTGATCTACCCACCTTATCTTCAGCATTCTTCTGTAGCACCACATTTCGAAAGCTCTATTGTCTTCTTGTCCAAACTATTTATCGCCCACGTTTCGCTTCCATACATGGCTATACTCCATACAAATACTTTCAGAAACGACTTCCTGACACTTAAATCTATACTCGAAGTTAACAAACTCTACTTCTTCAGAAACGGTTTCCTTGCCATTGCCAGTCTACATTTTATATCCTCTCTACTTCGACCATCATCAGTTATTTTGCTCCTCAAATAGCAAAACTGATTTACTACTTTTAGCGTCTCATTTCCTAATCTGATTCCCTCAGCATCACCTGACTTAATTCGACTACATTCCATTATCTCCGTTTTGTTTTTGTTGATGTTTCTCCTTTCAAGACACTGTCCACTCCGTTCAACTGCTCATCCAAGTCCTTTGCTGTCTCTGACAGAATTACAATGTCATCGGCGAACCTTAAGTTTTTATTCCTACTCCGAATTTTTCTTTTGTTTGCTTTACTGTTTGCTCGGTATAGAGACTGAATAACATCGGGGAGAGGCTACAACTCTGTCTCACTCCCTTCCCAACCACTGCTTCCCTTTCATGCCCCTCGACTCTTATAACAAATTGTAAATAGCCTTTCGCTCCCTGTGTTTTAGTCCTGCCAGCTTCAGAATTTGAAAGAGAGTATTCCAGTCAACATTGTCGAAACCTTTCTGTAAGTCTAAAAATGCTAGAAACGTGGGTTTGTCTTTCCTTAATATATTTTCTAAGACAAGTCGTAGGGTCAGTGTTGCCTCACGCGGTCCGATATTTGTACGGAATTGAAACTGATCATCCCGGACGTCGGCTTTTACCAGTTTTTCCATTCGTCTGTAAAGAATTCGGGTTAGTATGTTGCAGCCGTGGCTTATTAAACTTAGAGTTCGATAATTTTCAGATCGGTGAACACCTGCTTTCTTTGGGATAGGAATTATTATATTCTTGTTGAAGTGTGAGGGTATTTGCGAATACTGTATTTAATTTGAATTCCGCGAAGAAAATAGAAGATAAACGTAGTACGCGATTCCATCACACTAATATAGATGTTTCTTGGACCTTTCCTCTTCACTGGGACGGCGAAGAAAAGCAGCAAGAAGCAAATAAAACGCGAGGTTTTTGTGTATAATAGACATATCGATGTAGACATGAGCGGAATGAAAGCTGAAAATAGGACAACCTGTTGCTCTATTCAGGACACTTCTAAAATATTTCTGAAAACTTGGACAAAAGAACACACTTCGCTTACGTTACGTGCTGTATGTAGCATCCTTAGGAAACAAAATGGCGGATGCGGCAGCCTGTGTTTTTAGGAGATCCAGACCATACTGGTCACAGCTTGGCTGCCGCTCCACGTGAAACGAAATACAATGAAATTCAAGCATACGCAGAAGAATACGTGGCGTGATGTTTACATCAGGTTCATTCTTATGATGAACGGAGTACAGCGGTCGCAAGTTCGAATCCTCCCTCGGGCATGGGCGTGTGTGATGTCCTTGGGTTAGTTAGGTTTAAGTAGTTCTAAGTTCTAGGGGACTGATGACCTCAGATGTTAAGTCCCATAGTGCTCAGAGCCATTTGAACCATTTGAACTTACGTCACTGAAACTTTTTTATTTTTCAACGTAGTCTCCTTGTAGATTAATGTACTTGGTCCAACGATGTTCGAGTGCCTTGATCCCATCTCGAAAATGAATTTCTTCCAGGCCAGCAAAATAGTTGTCAACTCCGAATATCAAATCTTCGTTCGAAGTGAATCTTCGTCCACCAAGAAAAATTATCAGTTTCGGGAAGAGATGGAAGTGTGACGAAGCCATATCAGGTGAAGGAGGGTGTGGCAACAATTCATACCTTAGTTCGTACAATTTTGGCATGGCAACGGCACACATTTGCGGGCGTGCATTGTCTTGATGGAAGATGACTTTCTCCCTTCCTAAACCTGGCCTTTTTTTTGGGTCTCTTTTGCTGCAATTTGTCCAGTGGGTTAGCACAGTATTCTCCTGTAATTGCTTGCCCAGTGGGGAGATAATCTACACTCCTGGAAATTGAAATAAGAACACCGTGAATTCATTGTCCCAGGAAGGGGAAACTTTATTGACACATTCCTGGGGTCAGATACATCACATGATCACACTGACAGAACCACAGGCACATAGACACAGGCAACAGAGCATGCACAATGTCGGCACTAGTACAGTGTGTATCCACCTTTCGCAGCAATGCAGGCTGCTATTCTCCCATGGAGACGATCGTAGAGATGCTGGATGTAGTCCTGTGGAACGGCTTGCCATGCCATTTCCACCTGGCGCCTCAGTTGGACCAGCGTTCGTGCTGGACGTGCAGACCGCGTGAGACGACGCTTCATCCAGTCCCAAACATGCTCAATGGCGGACAGATCCGGAGATCTTGCTGGCCAGGGTAGTTGACTTACACCTTCTAGAGCACGTTGGGTGGCACGGGATACATGCGGACGTGCATTGTCCTGTTGGAAGAGCAAGTTCCCTTGCCGGTCTAGGAATGGTAGAACGATGGGTTCGATGACGGTTTGGATGTACCGTGCACTATTCAGTGTCCCCTCGACGATCACCAGTGGTGTACGGCCAGTGTAGGAGATCGCTCCCCACACCATGATGCCGGGTGTTGGCCCTGTGTGCCTCGGTCGTATGCAGTCCTGATTGTGGCGCTCACCTGCACGGCGCCAAACACGCATACGACCATCATTGGCACCAAGGCAGAAGCGACTCTCATCGCTGAAGACGACACGTCTCCATTCGTCCCTCCATTCACGCCTGTCGCGACACCACTGGAGGCGGGCTGCACGATGTTGGGGCGTGAGCGGAAGACGGCCTAACGGTGTGCGGGACCGTAGCCCAGCTTCATGGAGACGGTTGCGAATGGTCCTCGCCGATACCCCAGGAGCAACAGTGTCCCTAATTTGCTGGGAAGTGGTGGTGCGGTCCCCTACGGCACTGCGTAGGATCCTACGGTCTTGGCGTGCATCCGTGCGTCGCTGCGGTCCGGTCCCAGGTCGACGGGCACGTGCACCTTCCGCCGACCACTGGCGACAACATCTATGTACTGTGGAGACCTCACGCCCCACGTGTTGAGCAATTCGGCGGTACGTCCACCCGGCCTCCTGCATGCCCACTATATGCCCTCGCCCAAAGTCCGTCAATTGCACATACGGTTCACGTCCACGCTGTCGCGGCATGCTACCAGTGTTAAAGACTGCGATGGAGCTCCGTATGCCACGGCAAACTGGCTGACACTGACGGCGGCGGTGCACAAATGCTGCGCAGCTAGCGCCATTCGACGGCCAAGACCGCGGTTCCTGGTGTGTCCGCTGTGCCGTGCGTGTGATCATTGCTTGTACAGCCCTCTCGCAGTGTCCGGAGCAAGTATGGTGGGTCTGACACACCGGTGTCAATGTGTTCTTTTTTCCATTTCCAGGAGTGTACAAACAGAATCCCCCTCGCATCCCAGAACACTGATGCCATGAGCTTTCCCGCCGAAGGAATTGTCTTTACTTTCATTGGTGGCAGCGAATCAGCATGCTTTGACTGTTTTGTCTCTCGGGTATAGCGGTGCACCGAAATTTCATCCGTAGTCACAAACCGGCGCAAAAAATCTTGTTCGTTTCTCCTAAAACAGGCCAAATATTGTTCCGATATGTCCATTGTTGTGCGTTTTTGATCCAGCGTCAAGAGTCGCCGGCCATCTTGCAGATAAATTTTTTTTCATTTATAATTTTTCAGTTAAAATGTGATGTAATCTTTCAGATGACATCTGGCAAGCGTTAGTAGTTTCACGCACTTTCAATCGGCGATCCTCCGTGACCATTTTGTGCACTTTTGCAATGATTTCTTGAGTAGTGACACATCTTTGCCGACCACTGCGCGAAGCATCGTGTAAGCTCTCCCTACCAAATTTTAATTCATTTGTCTACTTGGCAGCAGTTGAATATGAAGGAGCAGAGTCCCGCAGTGTATTCTGGAAATCAAATCGGCACGAATGCCCTTTGCTTTCATACCCTTCTTTACGAAGTACTTAATCAGTCACTGCTCGAATATCGATTTTTTTTTCCATCTTCGCAAATCACTACGCGGGAACAACAACAGAGCCACATCACCGCCACAGCTCTCTTCAGAGAGCTCTGACGTGGCACGTGTTTACAGGCAACAGTCCAATGAATATCACGTGAACAACTCGTTGCGCTTTAGCTGACCTCTCGTGGTGATTCCGAGAACTTTTCAAACCACTTACGTACTTTCATTACCAACGTTTTGCTGGCCGCTGTGGCCGAGCCTTTCTAGGCGCTTCAGTCCGGAACCACACTGCTGCTACGGTCGCAGGTTCGAATCCTGCCTCGGGCATGGATGTGTGTGATGTCCTTGGGTTAGTTAGGTTTAAGTTATAGTTTTAAGTTCTAGTGGACTGATAACCTCAGCAGTTAAGTCCCATAGTGCTCAGTGCCATTTGAACGGAGTAGAGCACTGCCGGACAACAAAGCCGAACGTGAAGCGACCGTTGCTGGCCGTGGCCGCCGCTTATCACAATACGGACGTCCGCCCCATTGGCGGCGCGGCGGTCGCTGATTCGGCCGCGCTTGTCGTTAACGGCGAACTTGAAAGCGCCGCCCGTGCGCGCCAGTCGGAAACTTGCTCAGCGCGCCAGCTCCGGTTGCATCCATTCGGAGTGATCAAAAATGGTTCAAATGGCTCTGAGCACTACGGGACTTAAGATCTGAGGTAATCAGTCCCGTAGAACTTGGAACTACTTAAACCTAAGGACATCACACACACCCATGCCCGAGGCAGGATTCGAACCTGCGACCGTAGCAGCAGCGCGCTTCCGGACTGAAGCGCATACAACCGCTTGCGTGAAAAATAGCGCCGATATTTACCGATATTTTTGGGTAGAATATCGATATATGGTTCAAATGGCTCTGAACACTATGGGACTTAACGTCTGTGGTCATCAGTCCCCTAGAACTTAGATCTACTTAAACATAACTAACCTAAGGACATCACACACAGCAATGCCCGAGCCTGGATTCGAACCTGCGACCGTAGTAGTCGCGCGGTTCCGGACTGAGCGCCTAAACCGCTAGACCACCGCGGCCTGCAATATCGATATACCTATATATTGATATTATACAGGGTGTTACAAAAAGGTACGGCCAAACTTTCAGGAAACATTCCTCACACACAAAGAGAGAAAATATGTTATATGGAAATGTGTTCGGAAACGCTTACTTTCCATGTTAGAGCTCATTTTATTACTTCTCTTCAAATCACATTAATCATGGAATGGAAACACACAGCAACAGAACGTACCAGCGTCAGTTCAAACACTTTGTTACAGGAAATGTTCAAAATGTCCTCCGTTAGCGAGGATACATGCATCCACTCTCTGTCGCATGGAATCCCTGATGCGCTGATGCAGCCCTGGAGAATGGCGTATTGTATCACAGCCGTCCACAATACGAGCACGAAGAGTCTCTACATTTGGTACCGGGGTTGCGTAGACAAGAGCTTTCAAATACCCTCATAAATGAAAGTCAAGAGGGTTGAGGTCAGGAGAGCGTGGAGGCCACGGAATTGGTCCGCCTCTACCAATCCGTCGGTCACCGAATCTGTTGTTGAGAAGCGTACGAACACTTCGACTGAAATGTGCGGGAGCTCCATCGTGCATGAACAACATGTTGTGTCGTACTTGAAAAGGCACATGTTCTAGCAGCACAGGTAGAGTATCCCGTATGAAATCGTGATAACATGCTCCATTGAGCGTAGGTGGAAGAACATGGGGCCCAACAAAGACATCACCAACAATGCCTGCCCAAACGTTCACAGAAAATCTGTGTTGATGACGTGATTGCACAATTGTGTGCGGATTCTCGTCAGCCCACACATGTTGATTGTGAATATTTACAATTTCACCAAGTTGGAATCAAGCTTCATCCGTAAAGAGAACATTTGCACTGAAATGCGGATTGACACATTGTCGGATGAACCATTCGCAGAAGTGTACCCGTGGAGGCCAATCAGCTGCTGATAGTGCCTGCACACGCTGTACACGGTACGGAAACAACTGGTTCTCCCGTAGCACTCTCCATACAGTGACGTGGTCAACGTTACCTTGTACAGCAGCAACTTCTCTGACACTGACATTAGGGTTATCGTCAACTGCACGAAGAATTGCCTCGTCCATTGCAGGTGTCCTCGTCGTTCTAGGTGTTCCCCAGTCGCGAGTCATAGGCTGGAATGTTGCGTGCTTCCTAAGACGCCGATCAATTGCTTCGAACGTCTTCCTGTCGGGACACCTTCGTTCTGGAAATCTGTCTCGATACAAACGTACCGCGCCACGGCTATTGCCCCGCGCTAATCCGTACATCAAATGGGCATCTGACAACTCCGCATTTGTATACATTGCACTGACTGCAAAACCGCGTTCGTGATGAACACTAACCTGTTGATGCTACGTACTGATGTGCTTGATGCTAGTACTGTAGAGCAATGAGTCGCATGTCAACACAAGCACCGAAGTCAACATTACCTTCCTTCAATTGGGCCAACTGGCGGTGAATCGAGGACGTACAGTACTGACGAAATTAAAATGAGCTCTAACATGGAAATTAAGAGTTTCCGGACACATGTCCACATAACATCTTTTCTATATTTGTGTGTGACGAAAGGTTCCAGAAAGTTTGGCCGTACCTGTTTGTAACACCCTGTATAACAGCCGTACTTCAGACCCGACTGTCAAATATGACTACCTGCTCTAATTTGGGATCTTGAGGAGGAATGGCCTGCCATTCCTCGACATATATTCAGTCACTTCACTGAAAGTGTGCCTCGCAGATGACAAACCATCTTAATGGCGGATGGTGGTACCACACCCGATATTTGTGTTCGCTAATAGATGTTCCGCATCTTTATCATGAGGCTGTCTAGACCTTGTGAAATGACCAAAATGAGAAGGTCATAGAAATTAAGAGGTCAAACAGGACCTTATCAACACCTGTTCCTCCGGCGCGACACCAGCACTTGAAGAAAAGAGTGGGAATTTATTTTGTTTACTTATAGATGCAATCAAAGTCTTATGACATATTCTAGCGCAAAGAGGGTGAACAAAATCTAAAAAAGTTTTTATATCTATATAATACTGCTGTTTCACATTTTACAGGTAGTTTGACAACGCATGAACCTGTGTTCAGTGTATGCCGCCTTTAGGATGAAGCATATGTATTTCACATATTTTCATATAGATTACTAATAAGCTTGTTTAAACATTGCATTTATTTTTAGCTTTTAATATAAATTTTGTCTTGTATTGTTTTAGAATCTGAAGATAGTGATTGTATGGCGGAAACCGAGAAAAAAAAAAGACTGTCATAAGAATGTGTTTGCGTGTATAAATACCAGGTGTACCGGTATGAAATGAGCGTTAAGATACAAATGCGTCAATAGGCAACATTTGTTGTGAACGAGCCTTAATTTTTTTTTGTTTGGTTGGTATGACATCTGTCAAAGGTATTTAGTATACATCAAGTCATGGAACAAACAACATTATATGTTTTCATCGTGTTAACAATGTCAGATTTTGTACCAGAAAGTGATGATTTGCGGAAAGCATTAATTTTTTGTTTTCATTTGAAAAAAAGTGCTGCAGAGTCGCATCGAATGCTTGTCGATGCATATGTTGATCGTGATCTATCAGAAGCAACACGCAAAAGATGGTTTCAACGGTTCAGAAATAATGATTTTGATGTAAGAAATGAAGAACGTGGAAGACCACCAAAAAAGTTAGAAGACGCCGAATTGCAAGCAATATTGGATGAAGATGATACTTTGAGACAGAAGCAAATGGCAGCAATGCTAAATGTTGCACAACAAACAATTTCTGACCGTTTGGAAGCTATGGGAAAGATCCAAAAGTGTGGAAAATGGGTGCCACATGAATTGAATGAAAGACAGATGGAAAACCGAAAAAACATTTGTCAAGTTTTGCTTCAAAGACATGAAAGAAAATCAATTTTGTATCGAATTGTTACTGGCGATGAGAAATGGATTTATTTTAAGAATCGTAAACGAGAAAAATCGTGGGTTAATTCGGGACAACCATCACCATCGACAGCAAAACCAGATCGATTCGGCAAGAAGACAATGCTCTGTGTTTGGTGGGATCAGAAAGGTGTGGTGTATCACGAGTTTCTAAAACCCGGTGAAACTGTGAATACTAATCAAATGGTTCAAAAGGCTCTGAGCACTATGGAACTTAACATCTGAGGTCATCAGTCCCCTAGAACTTAGAACTACTTAAACCTAACCAACCTAAGGACATCACACACATCCATGCCCGAGGCAGGATTCGAACCTGCGACCGTAGCGGTGACGCGGTTCCAGACTGAAGCGCCTAGAACCGCACGGCCGCACCGGCCGGCGAATACTAATCGCTGCAGACAACAAATGATCAATTTGATCTATGCATTGATCGAAAAAAGGCCAGAATGGGCCACAAGACGTGGCAGAGTAATTTTTTTACACGACAATGCACCTGCACACGCAGCAAAACTGATTCAGGATACATTCAAAACACTTGGCTGGGAGATGCTACCCCACCCGCCGTATTCACCAAACTTGGCCCCTTCCGACTGCCATTTGTTTTCATCAATGGGACACGCACTGGCTGAGGAACATTTCGATTCCTACGAAGAAGTCGATTATTGGGTGTCTGATTGGTTTGCTCCAAAAGACGAACATTTCTATTGGCGTGGTGTCCACAAATGGCCAGAAATGTGGTCAAAATTTATAGAAAGCAATGGTCAGTACTTTGAATAAAATTTTTTTACTTTTCAACTCAAAATTAGTGTTTCATTTTCACAATAACAAAAAAGATGTTCATTTCATACCGGTACACCTAGTAAACAAAAAATTTTGGAAAATAATCTCTCACTACATTGACAAAATGTCGTTTTTTTTTTCGAACAGTGGGGAAGTGATAGAGTGGTACAAAATTACTCGCTGTGACACAGCATAAAGTGCCTCAACGGAGTTACGTCGTGATTATGATGATGGTGATGGTGGTTGTGATGGTTGTGATGGTGATGGTGGTTGTGATGGTGGTGATGGTGATGGTGGTTGTGATGGTAATGGTGGTTGTGATGGTGATGGTGATGGTGGTTGTGATGGTGATGGTGGTGGTGGTGGTGGTGGTAGTGTTAGTGCCAGTGTCAGTGGTAATGACACGTGACCTTGAGGCAGACTTTGTTCGCTGGCTGGCGGTAACGTGCAGTGGGGTCTCCAGATGTGTCCCGGAATAGCGCAGGGAGCGGCAGGAATAACCGGGGAGCCGCTCCTGTGGCAGCGCTGGGAAGCGTGGGAGGCCCGACTATTCCCGGACACACACTCAAACACACGCACACGTGCGTGTTCCACAGCCAGCGGCGTGCAGCGGGCGTCGCAAAGACGGACCTGCAAGTCACTGCTCTACATCTACATCTACATCTACATTGATACTCCGCAAGCCACACAACAGTGTGTGGCGAAGGGCACTTTACGTGCCACGGTCATTACCTCCCTTTTCTGTTCCAGTCGCGTACGGTTCGACTGCCGGAAAGCCTCCGTGCGCGCTCGAATCTCTCTAATTTTACATTCGTGATATCCTCGGGAGGTATAAGTAGGGGGAAGCAGTATATTCGAGACCTCATCCAGAAAACCTGGACAGCGAGCTACACCGCGATGCAGAGCCCCTCTCTTGCAGAGTCTGCCACTCGAGTTTGCTAAACATCTCCGTAACACTATCACGCTTACCAAATAGCCCTGTGACGAAACGTGGCGCTCTTCTTTGGATCTTCTCTATCTCCTCCGTCAACCCGATCTGGTACGGATCCCACACTGATGAGCAATACTGAAGTATAGGTCGAACGAGTGTTTTGTAAGCCACCTCCTTTGTTGATGGACTACATTTTCTAAGCACTCTCCCAATGAATCTCAACCTGGTACCCGCCTTACCAACAATTAATTTTATATGATCATTCCACTTCAAATCGTTCCGTGCGCATACTCCCAGATATTTTACAGAACTAACTGCTACCAGTGTAAAGGATCCTTCTTTCGAGATCTTCCTGCATTTCGCTACAATTTTCCAATGCTGTAACTTCCCTGCATACTACAGCATCATCCGCGAAAAACCTCACGGAACTTCCGACACTGTCTACTAGGTCATTTATATATATTGTGAAAAGCAATGGTCCCATAACACTCCCCTGTGGCACGCCAGAGGTTACTTTAACGTCTGTAGACGTCTCTCCATTGACAACAACATGCTGTGTTCTGTTTGCTAAAAACTATTCAATTCATCCACACAGCTGGTCTGATATCCCGTAGGCTCTTACTTTGTTTATCAGGAGACAGTGCGGAACTGTATCGAACGCCTTCCGGAAGTCAAGGAAAATGCCATCTACATGGGAGCCTGTATCTAATATTTTCTGGGTCTCATGAACAAATAAAGCGAGTTGGATATCACACGACCGCTGTTTCCGGAATCCATGTTGATTCCTACAGAGTAGATTCTAGGTTTCCAGAAACGACATGATACTCGAGCAAAAAACATGTTCTAAAATTTTACAACAGATCGACGTCAGAGATATATGTCCATAGTTTTGCGCATCTGCTCGACGACCCTTCTTGAAGACTGGGACTACCTGTGCTTCTTACCACACCAGGCTCTCCCAGCCAGCCTCCGACTACGCTATGGTGACACGTCAGTTTTTAAAGAGGGAAACACAAATCGGCGTCAGTTAAATGAGGGTCGGAACTTCAGTAGTGACATGACAGCCATGGAGACGCAACGCAGCGCACTCAAATAACGGTGCTCATAGCGCACGTTAGGTTTCGTTTACACTGGCCGTACTTTACGGCAATGTGCGGCCATATTAGTGTTACCGTCAACATTGCAGCAACGTTGCTACGTAACATGGCAATGTTCTTGTGCGACCAACCAATATTCCTGATAAAACAGCTGTTGCAAGTACACTACTGGCCATTGAAATTGCTACACCAACAAGAAATACGTATGATTAACGGGTATTCATTGGACGAATATATCCTACAAGAACTCACATGTGTTTACATTTTCACGCATTTCGGGTGCATAGATCCTGAGAAATCAGTACCCAGAACAACCACCTCTCGCCGTAATAACGGCCTTGATACGCCTGGGCATTGAGTCAGAGCTGGAATGGCGTGTACAAGTACAGCTGCCCATGCAGCTTCAACACGATACCACAGTTCATCAAGAGTAGTGACTGGCGTATTGTGACGAGCCAGTTGCTCGGCCACCATTGACCAGACGTCTTCAATTGGTGAGAGATCTGGAGAATGTGCTGGCCAGGGCAGCAGTCGAACATTTTATGTATGCAGAAAGGCCGTACAGGACCTGCAGCATGCGGTCGAGCATTATCCTGCTGAAATGTAGGGTTTCGCAGGCATCGAATGGAGGGTAGAGCCACGGGTCGTAACACATCTGAAATATAACGTCCACTGTTCAAAGAGCCGTCAATGTGAACAAGAGGTGACCGAGACGTGTAACCGATGGCACCCCATACCGTCACACCTGGTGATACGCCAGTATGGCGATGACGAATACACGTTTCCAATGTGCGTTCACCGCGATGTCGCCAAACACGGATGCGACCATCGTGACGCTGTAAACAGAACCTGGATTCATCCGAAAAAATGAAGTTTTGCCATTCGTGCTCCCAGGTTCGTCGTCGAGTACACCATTGCCGGCGCTCCTGTCTGTGATGCAGCGTCAAGGGTAACCGCAGCCACGGTCTCCAAGCTGATAGTCCGTGCTGATGCAAACGTCGTCGAACTGTTCGTGCAGATGGTTGTTGTCTTGCAAACGTCCCCATCTGTTGACTCATGATCGAGACGGGACTGCACGATGCGTTACAGCCGTGCGGATAAGATGCCTGTCATCTCGACTGCTAGTGATACGAGGCCGTCGGGATCCAGCACGGCGTTCCGTATTACCCTCCCGAACCCACCGATTCCATATTCTGCTAACAGTCATTGGATCTCGACCTACGCGAGCAGCAATGTAGCGATACGATAAACCGCAATCGCGGTAGGCTACAATCCGACCTTTATCAAAGTGGGAAACGTGATGGTCCGCATTTCTCCTCGTTACACGAGGCATCACAGCAACGTTTCACCAGGCAACGCCGGTCAACTGCTGTTTGTGTATGAGAAATCAATTGGAAACTTTCCTCATGTCAGCACGTTGTAGGTGTCGCCACCGGCGCCAACCTTGTGTGTAATTCTCTGAAAAGCTAATCATATGCATATCACAGCATCTTCTTCCTGTCGGTTAAATTTTACGTCTGTAGCACGTCATCTTCGTGGTGTAGCAATTTTAATGGCCAGTAGTGTATTATCGAGACGACACGAAGCTCGTACAGTTCGCCCTTACTCGTGCTGCCAAAGCGGAATAGTTCTGTCCGTTTTGTGTCACACTCCCGTCAAATAAATACTGTAATAATGCCGTAAACGGACAGGCCAGAAAAACTGGACGAGCTTCTCCAACGCTTCCATGGTGTTAAAATATTATCATCGATCGATCTCCGATTGAGCTTTTTGTAGATAGCCCTCGATCAGTCCTGCAGGCACTATACTACGTTCTTATGTTACCAGTTCCGCCGCCTTCCGCTCGGGTTAAACATATGGTCTGCTGCGTTCATCAGAGGATTGATCAGGTATATTACCCGATGATTTAAAAGCACGAGTTACGATATATGTCGATGACATTTTAATCGCTGAAAAGTCCTGGGGGGAACATAACTGGGTCCTCAACAGACTTTTTTACGTCTTTTCAGAGGCTGGGGGAACCGTCAACCTAGAAAAATCACAATTCGGACGCGAAGACATCAAATGTGTATGGGCATTTCATCTCTGCCGACGGGATCCGCACCGACCCAGATAAAATCGCGGCCATAGCCGAATGTGCAACTGCCACAACAAAAAGACAACTGAGGGCATTTATAGGGCTTTGTAATTTTTAGCCGGCCAGAGTGGTCGAGCGGTTCTAGGCGCTACAGTCTGGAACCGAGCGACCGCTACGGTCGCAGGTTCGAATCCTGCCTCGGGCATGGATGTGTGTGATGTCCTTAGGTTAGTTAGGTTTAAGTAGTTCTCAGTTCTAGGGGACTTATGACCTCAGCAGTTGAGTCCCATTGTGCTCAGAGCCATTTTTTTTTGTAATTTTTACAAAAGATTTATCATCGTGGGGCTATCATCCACGCGACGTCTGTGTTCACTGAAAAGTAAAAATACCGTCTGGATATGGCACCAAAAGGCAGATAAAGAAATTAATAGCTTAAAGAGAGCATTAGTCAATGCACCCCTACTTTCACATCCCGACTTGAATCATCTTCCCAATACCTTCACGTACCGTTCGGTAGTCACCGTGCCATAGAGGAACATCCCACCGATTATTCCGTGACTGGACACTGCACACCACACAATCACCCGTTGAGGTTGAAGAGACTTCTCGATCGCGAAATGCGAATTCTCAGTCCCCCAAATGCGCCAGTTTTCCTCATTGAAGAACCCATCCAAATGAAAGTGCGCTTCGTCGCCAAACCAAACCATGCATGAGCATACTAATTTCCATCATGCTCCGCGGCCAATCGTACAGTTTGAACGTCCTAATCCCTACCGTTTTGAAGTTACGGTTTGATTTCATATAGGTCAATAATTAAAATTAGAGGCTTATCTCACGAGGGGTAAGATACATACTGATTACAGGAAAATTAAAGAGACCTTTGGCAAAAGGAGAACCACTTGCATGAATATCAAGAGCTTTGACGGAAACCCAGTTCTAAGCAAAGAAGGGAAAGCACAAAGGTGGAAGGAGTATATAGAGTGTCTATACAAGGGCGATGTACTTGAGGACAATATTATGGAAATGGAAGAGGATGTAGATGAAGATGATGTAGATGGGAGATATGATACTGGTGAAGAGTTTGACAGAGCACTGAGAGACCTGAGTCGAAACAAGGCCCTGGGAGTAGACAACATTCCATTAGAACTACTGACAGCCTTGGGAGAGCCAGCCCTGACGAAACTCTGCCATCTGGTGAGTAAGATGTATGATACAGGCGAAATACCCTCAGACTTCAAGAACAATATAATAATTCCGATCCCAAAGAAAGTAGGTGTTGACAGATGTGAAAATTACCGAACTATCAGTTTAATAAGTCACAGCTGCAAAATACTAACGCGAATTCTTTACAGACGAATGGAAAAACTGGTAGAAGCCGACCTCGGGGAAGATCAGTATGGATTCCGTAGAAATGTTGGAACACGTGAGGCAATACTTACCTTAGAAGAAAGATTAAGGAAAGGCAAACCTACGTTTCTAGCATTTGTGGAAGGAGTATATAGAGAGTCAATGACAATGTTGATTGGAATACTCTCTTTCAAATTCTGAAGGTGGCAGGGGTAAAATACAGGGAGCAAAAGGCTATTTACAATTTGTACAGAAACCAGATGGCAGTTATAAGGGTGGAGGGGCATGCAAGGGAAGCAGTGGTTGGGAAGGGAGTGAGACAGGGTTCTAGCCTATCCCCGATGTTATTCAATCTCTATACTGAGCAAGCAGTAAAGGAAACAAAAGAAGAATATGGAGTAGGAATTAAAATCCATGAAGAAGAAATAAAAACTTTGCGGTTCGCCGATGACATTGTAATTCTGTCAGAGACAGCAAAGGACATGGTAGAGCAGTTGAACGGAATGGACATTGTCTTGAAAGGATGGTATAAGATGAACATGAACAAAAGCGAAACGAGGATAATGGAATGTAGTCAAATTAAGTCGGGTGATGCTGAGGGAATTAGATTAGGAAATGAGACACTTAAAGTAGTAAAGGATTTTTGCTATTTGGGGAGCAAAATAACTGGTGATGGTCGAAGTAGAGAGGATATAAAATGTAGACTGGCAATGGCAAGGAAAGCGTTTCTGAAGAAGAGAAATTTGTTAACATCGAGTGTTGATTTAAGTGTCAGGAAGTCGTTTCTGAAAGTATTTGTATGGAGTGTAGCCACGCATGGAAGTGAAACGTGAACAATAAATAGTTTGGACAAGAAGAGAATAGAAGCTTTCGAAATGTGTTGCTACAGAAGAGTGCTGAAGATTAGATGGGTATATCACGTAACTAATGATGAAGTATTGAATAGAATTGGGGAGAAGAAGAGTTTGTGGCACAACTTGACTAGAAGAAGGGATCGGTTGGTAGGACATGTTCTGAGGCATCAGGGGATTACCAATTTAGTATTGGAGGGCAGCGTGGAGGGTAAAAATCGTAGAGGGAGACCAAGAGATGAATACACTAAGCAGATTCAGAAGGATGTAGGTTGCAGTGGGTACTGGGAGATGAAGAAGCTTGCACAGGATAGAGTAGCATGGAGAGCTGCATCAAACCAGTCTCAGGACTGAAGACCACAACAACAACAACAACAACGAGAAACCATACCATAAGGGGGCGCTGTAAAGCAAACCCGCCCTCTATGCGAAAAGACACAGCTGAAATAAAAATGAGAAGAAAAAATGACATACAAAGTAAGGTAAAATATAATGGTATAATACTAAAATATTTACATGAAGTGGATATGTCATTTACTGTACGCTAGATGGATACAAACACAGTTTTACGGTTTGGTATTATGATTGACTTTTGACAAAGATTTTGTCAACCACATGGTACAGTTATATACGCCAAAAGGCGATAGTACAAATTAGTAAAAAGAAACAAACATAGATGAAAAGCACACCACCTAAAAAATTTTAAAAATTTTTTAAAAATATTTTTAATTATTTATCATATTTTTATCCAAGAGCAAAAGTTAATTTTTAGTGATTTACATAAGGGTTTTTAGTTGTTTGCCTTTTGATATTACATTTATGTGTTACAACATGGTATATTGTAGTTATAAGTTTAACAACGTCAATAATATGAAAATAACTTACAGTTTAACATTGTATAATGTCTGCTTCTGTTGTGCAGTTAGTATTCACAATGTACATCTTTAATTTTGCGGTACATACTGGGATATATACATAGTCACACACTTTTTCGCACATTGTAGTAGCAGAACGTAAACATGCAAAAGATTCTCGTTCATACAGATGTTCTACCTCTAAATACACTCCTGGAAATTGAAATAAGAACACCTTGAATTCATTGTCCCAGGAAGGGGAAACTTTATTGGCACGTTCCTGGGGTCAGATACATCACATGATCACACTGACAGAACCACAGGCACATAGACACAGGCAACAGAGCATGCACAATGTCGGCACTAGTACAGTGTATATCCACCTTTCGCAGCAATGCAGGCTGCTATTCTCCCATGGAGACGATCGTAGAGATGCTGGATGTAGTCCTGTGGAACGGCTTGCCATGCCATTTCCACCTGGCGCCTCAGTTGGACCAGCGTTCGTGCTGGACGCGCAGACCGCGTGAGACGACGCTTCATCCAGTCCCAAACATGCTCAATGGGGGACAGATCCGGAGATCTTGCTGGCCAGGGTAGTTGACTTACACCTTCTAGAGCACGTTGGGTGGCACGGGATACATGCGGACGTGCATTGTCCTGTTGGAACAGCAAGTTCCCTTGCCGGTCTAGGAATGGTAGAACGATGGGTTCGATGACGGTTTGGATGTACCGTGCACTATTCAGTGTCCCCTCGACGATCACCAGTGGTGTACGGCCAGTGTAGGAGATCGCTCCCCACACCATGATGCCGGGTGTTGGCACTGTGTGCCTCGGTCGTATGCAGTCCTGATTGTGGCGCTCACCTGCACGGCGCCAAACACGCATACGACCATCATTGGCACCAAGGCAGAAGCGACTCTCATCGCTGAAGACGACACGTCTCCATTCGTCCCTCCATTCACGCCTGTCGTGACACCACTGGAGGCGGGCTGCACGATGTTGGGGCGTGAGCGGAAGACGGCCTAATGGTGTGCGGGACCGTAGCCCAGCTTCATGGAGACGGTTGCGAATGGTCCTCGCCGATACCCCAGGAGCAACAGTGTCCCTAATTTGCTGGGAAGTGGCGGTGCGGTCCCCTACGGCACTGCGTAGGATCCTACGGTCTTGGCGTGCATCCGTGCGTCGCTGCGGTCCGGTCCCAGGTCGACGGGCACGTGCACCTTCCGCCGACCACTGGCGACAACATCGATGTACTGTGGAGACCTCACGCCCCACGTGTTGAGCAATTGGGCGGTACGTCCACCCGGCCTCCCGCATGCCCACTATACGCCCTCGCTCAAAGTCCGTCAACTGCACATACGGTTCACGTCCACGCTGTCGCGGCATGCTACCAGTGTTAAAAGACTGCGATGGAGCTCCGTATGCCACGGCAAACTGGCTGACACTGACGGCGGCGGTGCACAAATGCTGCGCAGCTAGCGCCATTCGACGGCCAACACCGCGGTTTCTGGTGAGTCCGCTGTGCCGTGCGTGTGATCATTGCTTGTACAGCCCTCTCGCAGTGTTCGGAGCAAGTATGGTGGGTCTGACACACCGGTATCAATGTGTTCTTTTTTCCATTTCCAGGAGTGTATAATCGATTTTCTTGTTTCACAGAATATAGTATTATTAGTACGCAAGTATTATTAAAATAATTATTTGGCACCATGTTGTAGGTTGTCAGCTGTTTGTACTATTATAGATTTGATTCCTCAGGAAAAAAATAAACTTTTAAAGGTGTAGAAAAAATTGTGGCTGTTAAACTCTGTTTGTTCATTCAACAAGTTTTCGGAATATTTTTCTTTATTTCTAATTCTAACTGTTCTAGTAGATTAAGTGTTTTACTGTTGGGTTCTGTGTGAAGTACAGTTAGGCTGTTGTGGATGTCGTCAGGTCTGTGTTTATACATGTGGTTAGCTATTGTAGATTTTTCAAAATGGTTTAGCCGAAAGGCGTCCGTGTGTTCTTTATACCGTGTGTGGAAGGTTCTTCCAATTTTTCCTATGTAAAATGCAGGGCAACTGTTACATCGTAATTTATATATTCCACTGTGTTGTGTTGTTATTGACTTGTTTGTGTTCGCTGTGTGAGGTAAGTGGTATCCAAGTTTGCTGTTTGTGGAGAAATATATTTTAATATTGGTTTTTTTTAATAAGTTAGCTATTTTTTGTGGTACTGTGCCTAAGTATGGAATACTTGTGAAGATTTGTTTTGTGTCGGTAGTTTTCTTTTCTGTGTTTTTGTGAGTGATGTTGGTCTGAATTTTTCTAGATAGTTTATCAATTGATTTTACAGAGTAACCACTATTTACTGCAATTGTTTTGATAGTATCTATGTCTTGTGTTAGTGCTTTGGGTTTTAAAGGTAATGTATGTGCCCTGTTCAACATTGATCTAAATGCAGCATACTTATGTGTGTTCGGATGGTATGAAGATTCATGTAGTGTGATGTCAGTGTAGATTGGCTTTCGGTAAATGTACAAGTTATGTTCTTGTTGTTCATTCACAATTGTGAACTTTATTTTATTGTGGAGTGAGTTGAATGATGTGAGGAGTTCTTCATCTTTAGTGCCATCAAATAAGTGTCATGTACATATCTCTTGTAATACACAATTTTTTGAGCAAGTTTATTTTCTCTTTTGAAGAACTTATTCTGTAGGTGGTTGATGAAAATGTCAGCTAGGAAACTTGACATGCAGCTACCCATAGCTAAGCCTTCGTTCTGTTGATAGATTTTATTATTAAATGAAAAGTAGTTGTGGCACAGTACTAGTTCAAGTAGATCTACCAACTCTATAGTCTCTGATATGGTTAATTTTTTGCGTGTGATGGAATTTTTTCTAATAATTTCAATTGTCTCTTTAATAGGTTTATTTGTGAACAGGTTGATAATGTCAAATGAGGCAGATCTAGCTTCTCCGGGGATTTTTACATCTTTGATGAGTGTTGTTAACTCATGTGCATTTTTTATTGTGTATGTGGTTTCAAAAGTGTAAAATTCTCTGAGGATATTATTTAACAACTGTGAAAGTTTATATGCAGGTGTGTTCTTGGAGTTAAGAATTAGTCTAATCGTAGAGTTCTGTTTATGGATCTTTGGCTGTGCTCTGAGTTTGGGGGCAGTGGGATTCATTAATGTGCAACTTTTTATTTGTTTATCAGACAAGAGGAAGTTACATTGGTTAAGCATTTTCTTCAACTTTTTCTGAAACTTAGTGGTTGGATCATGGTTCAGTTCAGTAATGTTATTTTCTGAGAAAAAATTAAGAGTTTTAGTAATGTAATCATTTTTGTAAAGGATGGCTGTGGAGTTCCCTTTATCTGATTTATCAACAAGAGCATCATGTTCATTGAGTTTGTGTTTCAGTTGTTTCAACACTTTGTTTTCTTCAAAAGTTGTGACTGTAGGCGGTTTGTTCTTTATTTTGCGAAAGTAAAACAGTCGCGGACGAAACACTGAAAAACAATGGATAAAATTAAGGTAAATAAAACATGATTTTGCGACTGGTTGCCGCATATTTGGTAATTTTATGGTTCACAGTCGCTGGACGACTTGGAAACCACATGGAGCCCACCATTCATAAGTTCAATAATTATCATCCCCTATTTAAAGTTATGTGCTGCCGTCAGTTCCTTTTCTCTGCTCTCACTCGACATAACCGATTCGTTTGTCTTTTACAGGTGCAGACCATCGCCAAGTACCTGCGGAGCAAGGACAGCAACAAGGTAAGACAGTGCGCCCTTTCTCGACCTACATTGTACCCATCGGCGATCGCATGTTCTCCTTTAGAGTTCAGCGGTTGAACAAGACGAGCATGTTGTACTTTAATGCCTGCTCCAGCCTCAGCTATCTGCCACAGTTGTATTTGCTGTGGCTTCACTGTCCCGTAAAACTCTTCAAAAGATTTCCATTTTCGCCATGGGCTGTACGTCTATTAGGAATCCACTACTGCACTTTCAGACTTTTGGTCAATATCATATGGGTCACACCTGCGGACAATACGTACACAAGGTTAAACATACCACTAACACAGTACATACATTTTTCTCTTTCTCCATCCTAATTCCCCCTAACAACATCTGTTTTTTGTCCTGTGTAATCCGTGAAAATTCCAGTAGTGTGCAAATGGATACGCCAGATTGATACATACTTTGCAAAGAGAATGCGTAGTTCCACAACTCTTTTCTTTTCCGCATCAAATCATTTCTGAGAGCTACTGCGTTTCCAATTGAATGTTAGAAATGTGTGAAGTGTAACGGCTGCCAAATATTTTCTGTCGGTTGCACTCCGCAGCTATGATAAATTTAACAAACGACGTCATGTAACAGCGTAAGCTTCAGCTTTATTCAGTAACCGACTGGTTTCGATGAAAGACTTTTTTCCAGCGCAGCTTGGTTTAACAGAAATAGTTCATAGAAATTCAGTGAAGTCAACACAGGAGCACAATTTACGTTTCGGAGCCTTAATTATTGCATTCTTTCGACTTGTCAGTACCATTGTAATTGCTTATTCTGAGTAGTCGAGGACCCGTGCGAAACTTTCGCTATTTCAAAGTTTTACATAATGACAGTATTTAGAATAAGTGTTGTCTTTGGGATAAAATAATAACAGTATTTGGAATATGCGTTGCCGTTGAGATAACGATAGTCGAGGGAATGGAGAGAAAACATCTTTGAAAATGAACCGAACGACAGAGAATATATATACACTCCTGGAAATTGAAATAAGAACACCGTGAATTAATTGTCCCAGGAAGGGGAAACTTTATTGACACATTCCTGGGGTCAGATACATCACATGATCACACTGACAGAACCACAGGCACATAGACACAGGCAACAGAGCATGCACAATGTCGGCACTAGTACAGTGTATATCCACCTTTCGCAGCAATGCAGGCTGCTATTCTCCCATGGAGACGATCGTAGAGATGCTGGATGTAGTCCTGTGGAACGGCTTGCCATGCCATTTCCACCTGGCGCCTCAGTTGGACCAGCGTTCGTGCTAGATGTGCAGACCGCGTGAGACGACGCTTCATCCAGTCCCAAACATGCTCAATGTGGGACAGATCCGGAGATCTTGCTGGCCAGGGTAGTTGACTTACACCTTCTAGAGCACGTTGGGTGGCACGGGATACATGCGGACGTGCATTGTCCTGTTGGAACAGCAAGTTCCCTTGCCGGTCTAGGAATGGTAGAACGATGGGTTCGATGACGGTTTGGATGTACCGTGCACTATTCAGTGTCCCCTCGACGATCACCAGTGGTGTACGGCCAGTGTAGGAGATCGCTCCCCACACCATGATGCCGGGTGTTGGCCCTGTGTGCCTCGGTCGTATGCAGTCCTGATTGTGGCGCTCACCTGCACGGCGCCAAACACGCATACGACCATCATTGGCACCAAGGCAGAAGCGACTCTCATCGCTGAAGACGACACGTCTCCATTCGTCCCTCCATTCACGCCTGTCGCGACACCACTGGAGGCGGGCTGCACGATGTTGGGGCGTGAGCGGAAGACGGCCTAACGGTGTGCGGGACCGTAGCCCAGCTTCATGGAGACGGTTGCGAATGGTCCTCGCCGATACCCCAGGAGCAACAGTGTCCCTAATTTGCTGGGAAGTGGCGGTGCGGTCCCCTACGGCACTGCGTAGGATCCTACGGTCTTGGCGTGCATCCGTGCGTCGCTGCGGTCCGCCCCACGTGTTGAGCAATTCGGCGGTACGTCCACCCGGCCTCCCGCATGCCCACTATACGCCCTCGCTCAAAGTCCGTCAACTGCACATACGGTTCACGTCCACGCTGTCGCGGCATGCTACCAGTGTTAAAGACTGCGATGGAGCTCCGTATGCCACGGCAAACTGGCTGACACTGACGGCGGCGGTGCACAAATGCTGCGCAGCTAGCGCCATTCGACGGCCAACACCGCGGTTCCTGGTGTGTCCGCTGTGCCGTGCGTGTGATCATTGCTTGTACAGCCCTTTCGCAGTGTCCGGAGCAAGTATGGTGGGTCTGACACACCGGTGTCAATGTGTTCTTTTTTCCATTTCCAGGAGTGTATATATATGACAGATCGTCCCTTGAGTAAAGTAAAGAAAAACAATGATCTTCAGGCACGTGTTCATTGCTCAAAAACGTGTGTAACGATATGTGGTGATCACCCACGACCATCTTGTAAACGTAATTATGTTTAAGAAGTTTGGCATTCAGACTACAGCTTCAGAGTATATTTTTTCGCTCATCAAGTTTATTGTAAGTAACCCACTCCTCTTGACCTACTTAAACATAACTAACCTAAGGACATCATACAGATTCATGCCCGAGGCAGGATTCGAACCTGCGACCGTAGCGGTCACGCGGTTACAGACTGAAGCGCCTCGAACCGCACGGCCACACCGACCGGCTAACCCACTAGAGTTCAAAAGGAACGACCATGTACATAATTGCAATAGCAGAAGGAAAAATGCCTGCCATTACTTTATATTAAGGTTGTCTTGAGCACAAGAAGGTGTGAGCAATTTTTGTCGCAGCATTCTTCATATGCGACAAAAATTTCTGATAACTTATCAGTGATATAAAATGTCTGACAGGCAGAAAAAGGCAAAATCGAAAACAGACTGAGAAAGTTTCTCCTTGACAGCTACGTCTGTTCCATAGAACAATTTATGTTATTGGAAGCTGCAAAAGCTAGGAACTACTGATTCACATCTATATAACTTATAAGAACTTAGAAATGCTCAGCATGAACCGTATTTACAAATTAATTTGCAATTTGCAAGCGAGTCGTTCCACATCATTATGAGTTACCGTGCGAAATGATCCATGGAACATGAAACTAACTATAACTCATTTGTAATGTAATCAGACGTTTGAATACATTTTCCACATGGGAGGTCGATTCTTCAACTAATTGGTCGGGGGTGGTAGGAAGTTGTGAGGCTTCTGATAATTACCTAATGCCTGTTATTCAACAGCCGCGGTAGTAATAAGAGGACGCACCGATGGGGCTTTTTCTCCAGGGGAACCACAAAATACTACGCTAACGACGGCCATCCATCACCTAGAGGCGCCAGTCAAAGTTCATTCAGGCCGGAAATTCCTAGAATCCGTTCTGCGAAAATGCTTAAAAAAAAACACCGCTTCTCCTGTCCCCGCCTTGCCACTGTACGAGTGTAGACCACGCCCCCTCTTTCATTCGGGGGGATTCCCCGGCACCGCCCACCTGCGCTCGTACCCACAGTAGTGGGCGTGGCTTTTAGGCACCACCAGCCCCCGTGACCACGCCCCCTTTTCTCGGCTGTGACCTAGTAACCCAGCAGACACGCCCCCGGCACTGTACTCCATTGGCCGTACCTCCCCTTGCTACAGCACCCGCACCCCACGCCTCTTAGCTCCTCCGCCCCCGCAAATCTCCACCCACCCCTCATCTCTCCCCCCCCCCTGCCCCCTCCCCCGGGACGTAATCTCTGATGGGGCGGAACGCAAATTACCCTGTTTGCCCGCTCCGGCGTCGGGGCGCGGGACCCGCCGGTGGTAAACAACGCTATTGAAGGCGCGGGCGGAGGTTCCGCCGGCGTCGACCGAGGCCGTTTCGATTTCTCCTTCCGGATTTCTGCTTTCGGCTTCCTTCTGATGCCATCTCGGGCAAGTTTCCTTCCGTCTCTCTGCCTCCCAGCTCCCAGGGCAACTTCCCGCGAAATAGAGCGAAAATACCAACTTCCAGCATACTGGGATAGCTGTGGGCGGACAACTTCTGTTAATCAGTACAACGAAGAAACCGGTCCAGAGTTACAAAATTCTCAATTTTTTGTTTGTTTTTTTGTCATGCATTCGATGACTAGTTATGGGCCGGGACCTATTTTCAGCCGGCCGAGGTGGCCAAGCGGTTCTAGGCGCTACAGTATGGAACTACGCGACCGCTACGGTCGCAGGTTCGAATCCTGCCTCGGGCATGCATGTGTGTGATGTCCTTAGGTTAGTTAGGTTTAAGTAGTTTGAAGTTCCAGGGGACTGATGACCTCAGAAGTTAAGTCCCATAGTGCTCAGAGCCATTTGAACCTATTTTCAAACCATATTAACATAGTAAAAAAATGATACTTCCTAAAATTTAGAAACCGTGTCAAAAATATCTGTTTCCGCTGTTCGCGTGCACGTTTTTGACATGGTTTTTGCAAGTTCGCAAATAACATTTTTGATTCTGTTACGATAATTCTAAAATGGCTCCCGGCCGGAAACTAGTCATCGAATGAATGACAAAAAAACTGAAATTTGTTACTTCCGATTTTATTTTTTTAATATTTTTTTTTAAGTAGAATAATTATGAAAGGTTTAACATTCTCTTCTATCGCATACTTTGGTTGGTTGGTTGGGAAAAAAATGGTTCAAATGGCTCTGAGCACTATGGGACTTAACATCTGATGTCATCAGTCACCTAGAATTAAACCTAACTAACCTAAGGACATCACACACATCCATGCCCGAGGTATGATTCCAACCTGCGACCGTAGCGGTCGCGCGGTTCCAGACTGAACCGCCTAGAACCGCTCGGCCACACCGGCCGGCAGGGACTTAACATCTGAGGTAATTAGTCCCCTAGACTTAGAACTACTTAAACCTAACTAACCTAAGGACATCACACACATCCATGCCCGAGGCAATATTGAACCTGTGACCCTAGCAGCAGCGCGGTTCCGGACTGAAGGGCCTAGAACCGCTCGGCCACACCGGCCGGCGTTGGTTGGTTGATTTGGGGGAAGGGGACAAAACAGCGAGGTCATCGGCCCCATCGAATTAGGGAAGGAAGTCGGCCGTACCCTTTAGAAGGAACCATCCCGGCATTTGCCCGAGGCTTTTTAGGGAAATCAGGATGGCCGGACGCGGGTTTGAACCGTCGTCCTCCCGAATGCGAGTACATTGTGCTAATTTCCCATACGTCAAGCAATGATTGTTAAGATTCCGGAAACAGAGATCTTGCGAAACAGGGTCCCGTCTGTTCGAAAAACTTCCGGGGACGCGGTCGCGTGTCGTTTTCGACAGCTGCTGACTTCTTTCTCAGATATGTAGAGGATACTTTTGTTCTTCAGGATATTTTAGTTACGTCGTTGCAACTACAAAATATCCTTTTTTTTAACCGCACGCGTTTTCTTTATTGGGGTAAAAGCATCATCAGTGGTCTGTCATTAAGTTATTTACATTTTGATATGTTTCAAAAAAAATGGTTCAAATGGCTCTGAGCACTATGGGACTTAATTTCTGTGGTCATCAGTCCCCTAGAACTTAGAACTACTTAAACCTAACTAACCTAAGGACATCACACACATCCATGCCCGAAGCAGGATTCGAACCTGCGACCGTAGCGGTCACGCGGTTCCAGACTGAAGCGCCTTTAACCGCACGGCCACACCGGCCAGCATTTGTTTCAAAATTGAAAAACAGTTCGATAACAATATGCTGGTTTTTCCTCACTGGGTAAAAACCAACATGTTGCAACCGAACTGTTTTTCAGTCTTTACTAGAAAGTAGAAACCAAGATATTGTTAGCGAACTATTTTCCGTTCTTAAAGAAAATCAAAATGTAAGTAATTCAGTTTTACGTACTTACTACGTAGAAACCAACACATTGTTACCGAACTGTTTTTCGATCGTAAAACAAATCGCCGGTCGCTGTGGCCGAGCGGTTCTAGGCGCTTCATTCCGGAACCACGCGGCTGCTACAGTCGCAGGTTCGAATCCTGCCTCGGGCATGGATGTCTGTGATGCCCTTAGGTTAGTTAGGTTTAGGTAGTTCTAAGTCTAGGGGACTGATGACCTCAGATGTTAAGTCCTATACTGCTTAGAGCCATTTGATCCATTAAAACAAATCAAAATGTAAATAACTTAATTCGAGACTTTTTCTATCTTTACTAGTAAGTAGAAACCATCATATTGTTAGCGAACTATTTTTCGATCTCAAACCAAATCAAAATGTAGATAATTTTATTTTACTTACTTACTAAGTAAAAACGAACATATTGTTACTGAAATATTTTTCGATCTAAAAACAAATCAAAATGTAAATAACTTAATTCTAGAGCACTGACGATGCTTTATCTCAATAAGCGAAACGCGGCTGGTGAAAAAAAAACACGCATTTTTTGTGGTTGCAACGACAGAACGAAAACACCCTCGAGAACCGGAAAGCAACTACGGACAATGTGGCCACACAAATGAAGATGCTTTTGTTGTTTGGCCTCGTGGCAGTGAGAATTTACCGGCTTTTTACAACACCTGAATCCATTCCACCCGAATATTTGCTTCACGATGGAGGTAGAAAGCGGTGGTTACCTTCCCTTCCTTGATATGTCGCTCAGGAAGAAGGTGGTTGGTACGTTGCGAAATACCAGATGCAGGAAGCTTACTGACGCTGAATTGTAACTCCAGTCTGATAGTTGTCACCATCTGGCTCAACGTGAAAATGTACTCCGTATCTTGGTTCATCTCATTTCGGACCTTGAGAGTTTGCCAGCTGAATTCGCCCATCTCGAAGTCACCTTTCCTCAGCATGGATATAGTGTATGCTAGATCTGACGTGGGTTGCACTATCGACCAACGGGTACCGGGTGAGTGAGTCATAATAATACCCAAGTGCGGCTTGTATCACGACACAGGTAGCATTTCCCATGAGTTCCGTCGTATTTTGAGGCAATACGTACATCAAAAAAGGTTTTGCATCACCTTGTAACGCTACCGCCCTACTCTGACGTACGTTAGCTCTATAAAGCCTGTACTGTAATAAGTTCACGGGCTTCGCCTTATAAACAAGGATTTTAGTACATTAGTTGACCGCGTGTACCTAATAGAAGCAATATCGGACTTATACTCAGTCAATAGCTACAGTGGTGCATCAAGCAAATGTAAAGTATAACTACTCGTTGGCATGGACAAGAAGTACACACAGTAGATGCTACCTATAATTAATAATTCGGTCGCCAGCCTACTTAGGCAATGAGTGAGTTTTTCCTTGTACAAGTGGGTGCATGTACAAGCATAACTACACGTAGTAACGTTGCGTTATATGGCAAAGTTTGGAACCAAAAAAAAAAAAAATCCACTGAACTAAAGTTTTCTCTTTTTGTACTAATTTGGACGAGCTAAATTTACACAACACCACACAGCAATGATTACTACGAACTGCATTTTGTATGTTGAGCAGACTGAAATCGGCCATAGATTGCCCTAGCATCGACAATCTTGAAAGTACACACACAATATCACTATTAATGATGGAAAAACACTAATACACTTAGGATTAATATAGACTTAGCTTTACTGGTCAAATCTGATCAATACATTTCAAGGTTTGAAAGAATGGACAAGAGAAGGGGGGGGGAGCCCTGAAACTGTTATGGTCGTTATACTGAAACTATTAAGTACTGAAGGCAAATTTACACTCAAATTTAGCAATCTATGGATAACCACTCTTTTGTCTCACTTCTGAATAATTTAACTGTCATTATTTCTGTCTCAAATTAATAAAATAACATCGCTAACTCAATCCAAAAAACTCTCTTCCAATTTAGTCATGCTTTTGTTCTTTACCAATATTCTCAATAACACACAGGACTTTAGACTCCTTTACGGCATAGATTAATCTGCTGATAATTTTCATTAACACTAACATTAAACTTTCAGTTCAGGATACTCGGGTTGCACAATACGAGGTAAGGATCCTGTCTAGGTCAGTGATCAGGATAAGTCACGGCTAAGGCAATGCTGGTAAAAGTCACGTTATTATTGAACAGTCAGAAACATTTTCGACACTGGTCCACACAGATACACTTCTAAAGATGAAATAAATGTTTGACCTGTGCAAGTCGGTGCGGCGGATGGCGGGCAGCGAGATAGCGAGAAGCACAGCACACATGCAAGCACGGCGGCACTTTCCTTCTTCTTAGCGTCGTTATCTTTCCAACTTTGTGCCTCAGAATATAGCCATGCCAAGTAGTCGTCGGAATCGGTTCATTCCGAGGCTCAATGGAATCCACTTTTTCTGGGTAGCCGCCTCGGTACAGTACGTGTACTTCCGAACGATGCCCGACTGTTGCTCGCCTCCGACTGTGTTACTGAGCCCGTTGTGTCGAACCGCGCCAGTGTGCGTTTTCCCGCCTCGCCTGCCTCCACCTTTTCCCGCTCCCCTACAGGTAGGGTATTCACCACAGGTTTTCTACTACACATATCCTAATGCATTACCTACGTATGGACCAAGTGTATAAATTACAATTGTCACATCTTACAATAGTTTTAACATTAAATACACTTTCCTTTGATTACCACATTATTTGAAATCTAACATAAATAATAATATTCATTTCAAAAGTTGCTCACAGTTTCTTTAACATCACGATACGAACCGAAAAAGAAGTTCAAAACATTGCTTACATTAGTTTATCTAAATTCATAAAGAAAAAAAATTATTATATGTACAGTTGTCGTTACACAGTCTGATAGTTGTCACCATCTGGCTCAACGTGAAAATGTACTCCGTAGCTTGGTTCATCTCATTTCGGACCTTGAGAGTTTGCCAGCTGAGTTCGCCCATCTCGAAGTCACCTTTCCTCAGCATAGTGTATGATAGATCTGACGTGGGTTGCCCTATCGACCAACGGGTACCGGGTGAGTGATGATAATACCCAAGTGCGGCTTATATCACGACACAGGTAGCATTTCCCATGAGTTCCGTCGTATTTTGCGGCAATACATACATCACCTCGGTTCTGAGAGTTCCACAACCTGTACAGAAAATTGGAATAGAGCAATATAAACATAATTTCCGCCCTTATTATTGCTTATGAAGACCACACATTGCATGTTGTACCACCATACAGTGAGACCTTCAGAGGTGGTGGTCCAGATTGCTGTACACACCGGTATCTCAAATACCCAGTAGCACGTCCTCTTGCATTGATGCTTGTCTGTGTTCATCGTGGCACACTATCCACCAACCAGTTCATCAAGGCACACATTGTCCCACTCCCGAACTACGATTCGGCGTAGATCCCCCAGAGTGGTTGGTGGCTGATGTCGTCCATAAACAGGCATGTTCGATAGGGTTCATGTCTGTAGAACATGTTGGCCATTCTAGTCGAGTGGTGTCGTTATGCTGAAGGAAGTCATTCACAAAATATGTACGTGGGGGGGGGGGGAGGGGGCACGAATTGTCCGTCCATGAAGAGAAATGCCTCGCCAATATTCTAGCCGATATGTTTGCACTATCGGTCGGAGGATGGCATTCACGTATCGTACAGCCGGTACGGTGCCTTCCATGACCACCAGCGACGTACGTCGGCCCCACACAATGCCACCCCAAAACAGCAGGGAACCTCCTCCTTGCTGCACTCGCTGGACAGTGTGTCCAAGGCGTTCAGCCTGACCGGCTTGCCTCCAAACACGTCTCCGACGATTGTCTAATTAAAGTTGTATGTCGATGATTTTTGCATCTGTTGCAGCTCCCACACAGTAGCGTCTGCTGAGTGCCAGCTCTGAGGCACATCCAATGGACCTCTGTGTGGGCTGTCTCCCATGACTTCCAATTTTCTCCCTCCAAAATGCGCGTTATGCATTTTTGTCGTCAGTTCTTAGTATACCCTGACCCAGAACTTTATTTAGGCAACCAGCTTTTTCTGCTCTGAAAATACACTCCTGGAAATTGAAATAAGAACACCGTGAATTCATTGTCCCAGGAAGGGGAAACTTTATTGACGCATTCCTGGGGTCAGATACATCACATGATCACACTGACAGAACCACAGGCACATAGACACAGGCAACAGAGCATGCACAATGTCGGCACTAGTACAGTGTACATCCACCTTTCGCAGCAATGCAGGCTGCTATTCTCCCATGGAGACGATCGTAGAGATGCTGGATGTAGTCCTGTGGAACGGCTTGCCATGCCATTTCCACCTGGCGCCTCAGTTGGACCAGCGTTCGTGCTGGACGTGCAGACCGCGTGAGACGACGCTTCATCCAGTCCCAAACATGCTCAATGGGGGACAGATCCGGAGATCTTGCTGGCCAGGGTAGTTGACTTACACCTTCTAGAGCACGTTGGGTGGCACGGGATACATGCGGACGTGCACTGTCCTGTTGGAACAGCAAGTTCCCTTGCCGGTCTAGGAATGGTAGAACGATGGGTTCGATGACGGTTTGGATGTACCGTGCACTATTCAGTGTCCCCTCGACGATCACCAGTGGTGTACGGCCAGTGTAGGAGATCGCTCCCCACACCATGATGCCGGGTGTTGGCCCTGTGTGCCTCGGTCGTATGCAGTCCTGATTGTGGCGCTCACGTGCACGGCGCCAAACACGCATACGACCATCACTGGCACCAAGGCAGAAGCGACTCTCATCGCTGAAGACGACATGTCACCATTCGTCCCTTCATTCACGCCTGTCGCGACACCACTGGAGGCGGGCTGCACGATGTTGGGGCGTGAGCGGAAGACGGCCTAACGGTGTGCGGGACCGGAGCCCAGCTTCATGGAGACGGTTGCGAATGGTCCTCGCCGATACCCCAGGAGCAACAGTGTCCCTAATTTGCTGGGAAGTGGCGGTGCGGTCCCCTACGGCACTGCGTAGGATCCTACGGTCTTGGCGTGCATCCGTGCGTCGCTGCGGTCCGGTCCCAGGTCGACGGGCACGTGCACCTTCCGCCGACCACTGGCGACAACATCGATGTACTGTGGAGACCTCACGCCCCACGTGTTGAGCAATTCGGCGGTACGTCCACCCGGCCTCCCGCATGCCCACTATACGCCCTCGCTCAAAGTCCGTCAACTGCACATACGGTTCACGTCCACGCTGTCGCGGCATGCTACCAGTGTTAAAGACTGCGATGGAGCTCCGTATGCCACGGCAAACTGGCTGACACTGACGGCGGCGGTGCACAAATGCTGCGCAGCTAGCGCCATTCGACGGCCAACACCGCGGTTCCTGGTGTGTCCGCTGTACCGTGCGTGTGATCATTGCTTGTACAGCCCTCTCGCAGTGTCCGGAGCAAGTATGGTGGGTCTGACACACCGGTGTCAATGTGTTCTTTTTTCCATTTCCAGGAGTGTACTTGATCCTGTTCACCATTGTGGGTTGCGTCTGGGTTTTAATGCCTTTACACTAGTCCTATTGACAGTCTCCTCACAGAAGCGGGGTTTCCTCCCTCTACAAATATAATGAAGCTAACTCCTGGTTTCTTATGCAAACGCCGTTCGCTGATTCCCTCACCATCCCATGTACCCTGTCCTCTTTGCAGGTGAGGAACATCTCCCTCCTGCCTGTTGGAATGCGTCTCATCTCCCTCTGTCGGGATCTCCTCCATCTCCATCCCCTAGAACTAATTAAAGGCAAAAAAATGGTTCAAATGGCTCTGAGCACTATGGGACTTAACTTCTGAGATCATCAGTCCCTTAGAACTTAGAACTACTTAAACCTAACTAAGCTAAGGACATCATACACATCCATGCCCGAGGCAGGATTCCAACCTGCGACCGTAGCGGTCGCGCGGTTCCAGACTGTAGCGCCTAGAACCGCTCGGCCACTTCGGCCTGCAATTAAAGGCTCATGCGACACTTATCGGTGAAGAGAACGTGATCCCGATCCTGAGTGGAATGTTATCGGACCCATCTGTACCGCGCTGCACGGTGTCGTAGTTGCAAAGATGGACCTCGCGATGGACGTCGGGAGTGAAGTTGCGCATCATGCAGCCTATTGGACACAGTTTGAGTCTTTAACACGACTTCCTGTAGCTGCACAAAAAGCATTATTCAACATGGTGGCGTTGCTATGAGGGTTCCTCCGAGCCATAATCCATATACGAGGTGCGGCTAGAAAAAACCGGACTGATGCTGGAATAAACATTTATTTACAATTATTTACAATTTCATGTTATCTCCTTCAATGTACTCTCCTCCTCGGTCTCTACACCGCTCCATACGAATTTTCCACTGTTCATAGCAATGCTGCAGATCATTTTCGGTAAGTCCATACATTACTTCCGTCGCTTTTTCTTTTACTGCTTCAACAGTCTCAAATCTAGTTCCTTTCAAAGCTGACTTGACTTTAGGGAAAAGAAAAAAGTCACAGGGGGCCAAATCAGGTGAGTAGGGTGGATGATCTAAGATGGGAATGTTGTGTTTTGCCAAAAACGTCTTCACTGACTACGCACTGTGGGCTGGGGCATTGTCTTGGTGAAGGATCCATGACTTTTTTCTCCACAAATCGTTCCGTTTTCTCCGTACTCGCTCACGTAGGGTAGTCAGGACGCTAATGTAGTAATGCTGATTCACTGTTTGTCCCTCTGGTACCCAATCAATGTGCACAATCCCTTTGATGTCAAAAAAAAAAAACAATCATCATTGCCTTGAATTTCGATTTTGACATTCGTGCTTTTTTTTGTCGTGGAGAACCAGGAGTTTTCCAATGCATCGATTGGCGTTTAGTTTCGGGATCGTAAGTAAAAAACCACGATTCATCGCAAGTAATAACATTTTGTAAGAAGGTGGGATCACTTTCAATGTTTTCCAGGATGTCAGAACAAATCATTCTTCGGCGTTCCTTCTGTTCAATAGTGAGACACTTTGGAACCATTTTTGAACACACTTTGTTCATGTTGAAACTTTCATGAAGAATCTGCCAAACACTTTCCTTGTCAACTCCTGTTAACTCAGACACTGCTCTGATTGTTAAACGGCGATCTTGTCGAACAAGTTTACCGATTTTTCAATGTTTGCATCAGTTTTTGCTGACAATGGTCTGCCAGTGGTGTCTTCGCGGCCATCTTTAAATCGTTTAAACCACTCAAACACTTGTGTTCGCGATAAACAATCATCGCCGTACACTTGTTGTAACATTACAAACGTTTCACTTGCAGATTTTCCTAGTTTGAAACAAAACTGATGTTAACACGCTGTTCTTTCTGTACACTCAACATTTTCCGACGCACAGACAAAACGTCAACTACTTAAAACAGACGCCACGGGCAGACTGAGTGCAGGAGGCAGATGAAACTCGAGCAGTAGTCGGAGCGAGAGTCACATGACAGGCCACGCGACTTTCAGCCTTATTGCATTCGTTTTATTGTTTCACCATTACTAGTCCGGTTTTTTTCTAGCCACACCTCGTATAACGGACATCCACTGCAGTAGTAGCCCTCGGGCGGCCTGAGCGAGGCATGTCATCGACAGTTCGTGTCCCTCTTTGTATCGCCTGCATGTCCGAGCAACACCGCTTCGGTTCAGTCCGAGACGCCTGGACGAAGTAACAAAGGGGACCCGATCGAACCGCGGTTTTGACCGTCTAGGCACGGTTGAACTACAGACAACACGAGCCGTGTACCTCCTTCCTGGTGGAATGACTGGAAGTGATCGGCTGTCGGACCCTCTCCGTGTAATAGGCGCTGCTCATGCATGGTTGTTTACATCTTTGGGCGGGTTTAGTGACATCTCTGAAAAGTCAAAGGGACTGTGTCTGTGACACAATATGCAGAGTTAACGTCTGTCTCCAGGAGCTATGCGAACCGGGGTGAGGCCAAGCTTTTTTTGATGTGTGTATGATGTGAAGTGCGTTTTTCGACCACCATCAAAAATTAGGGGGATTTTAGGATCTGCAAAGGATGATCTTGATTTGTGTAAGGCGGGTGTCTGTGCTATTCCTATAAGTTGTGGCGAATCATTTATTGGTCAGACTATGAGGGCGGTGGACGACCGATGTAGTGAGCATAAGCGGCATACGCTCTTACAACACTGCAGAACATTATCTTGGCACTGGTTATCCTATGGAATATCGCAAGACGGAGACTATAGCTATTTGATCAATGCTATTAGAGAAGCTGTTGAAATTAAATTAGCAAGTGATGTTATACATAGAGATGGTGCCGGCCGGTGTGGCCGTGCGGTTCTAAGCGCGTCAGTTTGGAACCGCGTGACCGCTACGGTCGCAGGTTCGAATCCTGCCTCGGGCATGGATGTGTGTGATGTCCTTAGGTTAGTTAGGTTTAAGTAGTTCTAAGTTCTAGGGGACTGATGACCTCAGTAGTTAAGTCCCATAGTGCTCAGAGCCATAGAGATGGTGATCTTTGCTTTAAACTCTGCCTTGGATTTTCCTCTCACCTTGTCAAACTACAGAGCAGTTTAGTGGGACTTCCTCACCCATTCGTAATTCAAATTCACTATCGATAACTTCTTACATGCTCATCTTTGGTTGTCTTGTGGCGCTACTGTTTGTGTGCGCGCGTGTATGTGTGTGTGTGTGTGTGTGTGTGTGTGTGTGTGTATGTATGTGTGTGTGTGTGTGTGTGTGTGTGTGTGTGTGTGTGTGTGTGTGTGCGCTCTTTTGTGCGTGCGTAAAAATTGACATATTGCCAAGTGGAAGTATGCGACATCAGCAACATTTCGTATTGTAATAAAATTATAAACAGTCGACCAGTTGCAATGGATAAAGAAATTCTTTACCTAGGTTTCGACAAATATAAATTTGTCTTCTTCTGAAGGTAACAATTTTACATTAGTAAGGACTAATGTACCATCGCCGTTTTTACAATTGTCGGCATAGATCCATGTGTCAAAAATAAAATATAGTCCTGGAATTAGGGTTTGTCACGTTAATATAAAATAGCTCATGGATCTTGCAGAGCGTGACAAACCCTAATTCTAGGGCTATATTTTATTTTTGACACATGGATCTATGCCGACAATTGTAAAAACGGCGATGGTACATTAGTCCTTACTAACGTAAAATTGTTACCTTCTGAAGAAGACAAATTTATATTTGTCGAAACCTAGGTAAAGAATTTCTTTATCCATTGCAACTGGTCGGCTGTTCATAATTTTATTACGTGAACCCGTTGCTGTTGTGCAGCTATGTTTAAAATATTTTGTATTGTGATTTATGACGTTATAGATCGCTTGGATACGTAAAAATATATTACATTTTGCGATGTGTTTAATCTACAGAAATATACAAGCATAACTAGGCACTTCGAACATCATTAGGTAATTTAACATTTCAGTGAATGTACATCTATGTCACATGATAAAAGAATTAAATTACAAAATTCAGGTGTCTCTGAGCACTATGGGACTTAACATCTGAGGTCTTCAGTCCCCTAGAACTTAGAACTACGTAAACCTAACTAACCTAAGGACATCACACACATCCATGCCCGAGGCAGGATTCGAACCTGTGACCGTAGCGGCCGCGCGGTTCCAGACTGGAGCGCCTAGAACCGCTCTGCCACTCCGGCCGGCATATTGATTTCGGAGTACATGCGCAGGAAACAGTGGTGTTTTGTGTGTTTCGCGACGGCTTTCTCTACTTATGACCAATACCGTGGACTTACAGATCTGTGTAGTGTGTCTTCCCTATGTGCCTCTGCTATTAGCGCCCGTTTTGTGTAGTGCCACGTTGTTTGGCACCACATTCTGCAATTATCCTTAATTTATGAGCATGAGAGTAGTTTTTGAACAGCTTATCGTCGTACAGCACCTACAAGGCGAAAAATCATATTATTACCCCTATTCCAAATTTGGAGCTCTTCCTCTACATATCTAGTGAAAACGCCGGAAGCTCCATAACGCCAGAAGACGGCAGCGAAATGCAGGAGGATGCGTCAGGAAGTCACGGAACCTACCAGACCCTACAGCGATGTCTGTGGCGGAGTAACATCGGCACCGATGTTGGTTGCGACAGGTGGTGGGTTAATCAGCTGGCTTCTCAACATAGTGTGTCCGTTCCCATACATCGCTGAGACAGCCGTTGTTAAAGCTATTGTCGCACGTTCTGATCTCAACGGCATCTTTGTCTCTTTGCTAACGATGCATTCCTTAATTCAGTACTGAATTTAGGATTAACCTGATGAAATCTAACAGAGTTGTATAGATTTAGCTGACGGCATTGTCGGAGTGGTAACACTGTTTCCCGTCTATCACCGAAATTAAGCGCTGTGGGGCTGGGCTGGCACTTGGATGGGTGACCGTCTTGTCTGCCGAGCGCTGTTGGCAAGCGGGCTGCACTCAGCCCTTGTGAGACAAACTGAGGAGTCACTTGACTGAGATGTAGCGGCTGTGGTCTCGTAAACTGACATACGGCCGGGAAATCAGACTACATGCCCCTCCGTATCCGTATGCGCTGACGCATGTGGGGTGAGGATGACATGACGGTCGGTCGGTACCTTGGGTCTTCACGGGCTGTGGATGGAGTTTACGTCTCGTTGTAGCGTTGGATTGCAGTTACCATTATTAAGACTCAGCTGAAAATGCAGTGTTTGCTAAGTTTTCTTCGTCGTAATTTCGCAATTTTTGTGCCTCGTGAGCAGGAGACGTTAAACGCGACTCCCTCAGGGCGAAATAGAGTCCGGTAATAGTGCTTCAGCGTGTCGGTAGACTGCCAGTACAACGGGCAAAGTTCGGCCGTGGTTTTTCGGTGTTCCAGTTACTAGTGGGGCAGCGGCGGAGCACAAGTTTGCCGCGGGCAGGGAACCCGTACCAGCGCGTGGGCGTTACGGCGAGTGGTCGATAGCTGCAGGCGCCCCTATCGATACAACTGCTGCTCCTTTGCCTTCCTATGCTATAACCGCTCGTCATATACACACGAAGAGCCGATTTATGCTCGAGAACGGGATTTTTTTTTCTTTGTCATCAGTGTTCTTAGTGGTTTGATGGGGCCTGCCACGAAGTCCTTCCTTGTGTCACCTCATAGAAGAACTTGGACCCAACGCACTCAGTTATTCGTTTGATGTTTTCCAATCTTTGTATTCTTCTACATTTTGTAATGTGCGAACGCCTATCCCCTTGTCTGTCGAACTTTCGTCGCCGCCCGCGGTGGTCGAGCGGTTCTAAGCGCTTCAGTCCGGAACCGCGCGACTGCTACGGTCGCAGGTTCGAATCCTGCCTCGAGCATGGGAGTGTGTGATGTCCTTAGGTTAGTTAGGTTTAAGTAGTTCTCTAAAGTTCTAGGGGACTGATGACCTCAGATGTTAAGTCCCACAGTGCTCAGAGCCATTTGAACCATTTTTTTAACTTTCCTCAGATCTGGCTGGCTCTGAGCACTATGGGACTTAACATCTATGGTCATCAGTCCCCTAGAACTTAGAACTACTTAAACCTAACTAACCTAAGGACAGCACACAACACCCAGCCATCACGAGGCAGAGAAAATCCCTGACCCCGCCGGGAATCGAACCCGGGAATCCGGGCGTGGGAAGCGAGAACGCTACCGCACTTCGTCAGATCTGAATCACTAATAACTTCAAGAGTAATATGGCATAAACAGTGGTTGTGACCACAAAGGATAGATCATGTCTGTACGTGTTTGTCGCGCAGTACCTGTTGTGTATGTGACGTCATCATAGCAGTTTAAGCGCACGCATCTGAATGTTACGAATTAGCTTTGTACAAAGTCATAAACTGGTATAGGGTGGAACCGCGTTTAGCTAAGACATTGATTCGGGTTAAATAGTGCAGAGTAGATTTATGGAAATGACCGTTTTGGCGTCATTGGCCGGGAGGTCCCTTACGGGGCAGGTCCTGCCGCCTCGGTGCTGGTCTTATTACATTCGACGCCACATTGGGCGACCTGCGCGCCGGATGGGGATGAAGTGATGATGAAGACAGCACAACACCCAGTCCCTGAGCGGAGAAAATCCCCGACCCAGCCGGAAATCGAACTCGGGCCCGTAGGACAGCAATCCGTCACGCTGACCACTCAGCTATCGGGACAGACAGTAGAGTTATAAACTACTGTAAACTATCATAAGTAAGAGCAGGCAACAGTAGTTTCTGTAGCAGCTTAGATCGGTTAATATCGTACCTGTATTACCTGTACGTTAGGTGTGTTGCATACCTGTCAGGCATTAACTCACAACGATCGCTTTCTGAATGTATGTGAGCAGTGACTTGTTAGATTTCCCTAAAAACCAGAAGCGGTGAACTGTTTAGAAACTGAGTGATGATATATAAAAGGCTAATGTCTCAATGTAGACAGTGTAGACAAGTGTAATGTGCTGCGAATACATAGAAAGATAGATCCCTTATCATTTAGCTACAAAATAGCAGGTCAGCAACTGGAAGCAGTTAATTCCATAAATTATCTGGGAGCACGCATTAAGAGTGATTTAAAATGGAATGATCGTCGGTAAAGCAGATGCCAGACTGAGATTCTTTGGAAGAATCCTAAGGAAATGCAATCCGAAAACAAAGGAAGTAGGTTACAGTACGCTTGTTCGCCCACTGCTTGAATACATCAATGTAGATGTAGCAGTGTGGGATCCGTACCAGATGGGGTTGATAGAAGAGATAGAGAAGATCCAACGGAGAGCAGCGCGCTTCGTTACAGGATCATTTAGTAATCGCGGAAGCGTTACGGAGATGATAGATAAACTCCAGTGGAAGACTCTGCAGGAGAGACGCTCAGTAGCTCGGAACGGGCTTTTGTTAAAGTTTCGAGAACATACCTCCACCGAAGAGTCAAGCAGTATATTCCTCCCTCCTACGTATATCTCGCGAAGAGACCATGAGGATAAAATCAGAGATTAGAGCCCACACAGAAGCATACCGACAATCCTTCTTTCCACGAACAATACAAGACTGGAATAGGAGAACCGATTGAGGTACTCAAGGTACCCTCCGCCACACACCGTCAGGTGGCTTGCGGAGTATGGATGTAGATGTAGCTGTAGATGTAGAATCTATCGGACGTTTGTGTTCGAAATACTTATCCTCCTGTCTGTTGTTTAAAAGTAAACACTGTAGGAAAACTGAAACTGTCTATGTTTAACTCATGTTTTATTGGAAAACTGTTGCTTTTCAATGTGAAACACAGAGACTATTTCCGACAAGGACCACCTCGGTCCCGAGATCAACCATTTGACGACTGTTTTCAAGAGGAATGGTTATTCTGCCGGTGAAATTAAATCAGTATTGTCCAAGAAAGTAAGACACGATGCCGGCCACATACAAGAAGAGGACCAACACTTAGCGCGGCTTCCTTTTTGCGGTGCTACAACGAGCAAGATAGCCAGAGTCCTGAAG